>NW_010424122.1:3539-22380 GCF_000710305.1 Buceros rhinoceros silvestris | reverse complement strand
GCTGATCACATCCTTTCTATCTCTAGGTTTTTTTAAGAGAAAGGGAGAAAACTGCCTTTATAGTGGTCCATAAAATGGCTCACTGCTTGCTTCTCTGCCCTTGAGAGCTCTGCTGACTGCTACAAGAATTCAGGATCCTCGTGCTAAACTTGTGCTGCTAGAGCCATAGGAGCTGCATCAGATTGTGCAAGGAAATGCTAAGGGATGTCCCAGAATTGCACAGGCAGAGGGACAAGGGATTCATGTTTGCTCCTTATTTCCTCTGCATCTGCAAAAAGAAGCCAGGACTCAATGATCCTTATGGGCCCCTTACAACACCAGATATTCTATGATTCTATGCTATTATGCTAAGCTATGTGAAAAATAAAAAAAAATTAAGCATAAAAAAAATATTTGAAATAAAACTTCCAGCCTGACTTTGCAGTTTTACCAGAAGTAACCAGGAAAAGACATTTATCCAGCTGCTTTCCCACCTCACAGTTATACCAAGCCACTTATAGTATATGGAAGCCCATGGAAGAGAAATCCATACAAGGTTACTATGCAAATATGCAAGGTGTTGCATTCAGCTCAAGTAAAGGGTTGCAAACTGAGAGAGTATTAGTGGAGAAATAGCATATACAGTTAGTGTATTTTACTGGGAACCCCCATGGTTATTTCATATTTCCACCTTAAATGGGACAGTGCTTTGCACCCAGAGGCTTTGTAAATTCTGGTGATGCACAGGGTGGCAAGGAGCAAGCCTGTGATTGTCTCCCAACTCCTCAAAACTGTTTAAATTAAAGCCACAAGGGCCCACAAGGGCATTAATCAAGACAGGATACTGGACTGGGTGGACCTTTAGCATGACTCATTATGGCTAGTCCTCTGTTCTTCACTGTATGTGGTTTTTATTTTGTTTTTTTACAAGTTGCTTTGATAGCAAAAGAGATGCTTAGAGTGAGTGGAAACAGCCCCCCAGGTTTATGGTTTATCTTGCGCAGAGGGATCCCAAATAGCTTATATAAAGGCTTCTGCTCTGAGCCCCTGAAATGAGAGGTTAGAGTACACCAGATATTTTTTAGAATCTTTGAGACTTGCATCAAGACTCGGACAAGTCTGTGTGCATCTCAAAGCAGATGAAAGGTAAAACCACAGCAGTGCTACTAAACATCAGGCCCTTGAACCATGACCTACAGGGCAGTAGTATAAGTTCCCTACCAGAGAAGAGTTAGCAGAGTATTATTTCTATCTTCGCCAAGGACAGGAGAGAAAGAGGGTACAGTAAGGCCTGACTGCATAAGCCCGTGCTCTGTGAGTGCACGGTGAGAGACAGATAAATTACAGCCTCCCCAATGCATACTCAGTTTTTGTCACGTGCATGAGAAAAACTCAGTGAAGTCTGGAAACTGGTGCATATTGCCTCACTTACATGTTTTAGGCAGCATTAACCAGCTGGACAGTTCCCACGACATACGTCTTGCTTTCTTCTGGGCACTGCAATTTCACAGGTCCAACGAACACTCCCGAGTGGGAAGGAAACTGAATTCAGGTTTTCCCCACAGTGGTCGTGTGGTACAGCCATTACTGAAACCAACAGCTTCTACTCGATTTTTTAATGAATTCAAGGCTGCCAGTGTCTAACAGATGGCAAAGGCATGCAAGTCCCAAAACAGCTTTGCTACACAGAAGTGCACAGAGGTTCAAACAACAGCACCTCCTGTATGCATCCTCAGCAGAAGAATTTCACATCCAAATTAAGTTTTCAGTAGGCAATTTAAGTGCCTAAGCAGGTTAGGCAGTATTTCCACTTTACAGTTAAAACGCCTATAAGCAGCACCTTCTGTATCTCAAAAGGCAGTTTACTGATGCAGTCTTTCAATATCCAACTTCCCAGCACCCAGTTAAACACGGAATTTCTCTCCTCCCAGGAAAACTCTCTGAAGAAACTTTCCATTTAGGCTAATTCGGAATCTTCCAGAATCAAAAATATTTGTTCTTCAGTGCAGTTTTGTCACTATTTGAACTGGGGAATGGAGACAAGAGGAAGAGATTTCCTTTCTCTGAAAATCCTGGCTTCCCTGCTGAAGAACTACACTGAAGAAATATACTGAAAGGAGTATACACTGAAAAAAGTATTCCTTCCTTCACTTCTTACCATTGCTAGTTACAACCTAAGAAGGAAGCCAGAAGGGGTATGATTTTAACCTTTTCCAGCATTCCGAGAAAATAACCAGACTAAAGGTTATATATATTATCTCATCTTCCAAGTATAAATTAACACTTCTCTCATATTACATCACTGTATAAACATCTCTTAATTCAACTAGACATCGTTAGGTTTGGCCTACAAACAAATATTAAAACATTTCAACAATGACTGAAAGGACATACAGGAGATTCTTTGCATTTCCAAAACTTATGCAATACTACAGACGCTACAGTACAGCAAGAGAAAAACAACCCTGAAAATCCTTTATTTTATACACATTAAATAATATGGAAAAGTAATGCAATATTGCATCACCTTCTTTCCATATTTGTTCTCTTGGTTTTCAAAACTAATGAGTTTTACCAACAAAATATTAGGGCAATTTACATTTAACTATTTATTCCTAACTCTACCTTATACTACAGTCCTAAGCATTCAATAAGTCTATGAGATTACTCCAAGTAACACATCTGAACCTCTATTTATTTCCACTTGGATTTCAGTCCCATTCTGCATTCATGTTTTCCACATATTGTTCCTCTTCATTTATTTTTCTTGGTGGGCACAACTGATGAGGTTATTATACTTGCAAACACTTAAAAGAATAACAGCACTTCCTGGGAAGGGTGAGGCTGTTAAGACATCATTAATTTAGGCTCAGTTTACACATGCATGCATGTGCATAAATTCAAGACTGTATATAAATAGATAAAATATCCTACAGTGATGAGTACATTAGTATTCCCCATATAATTTCTTTCTATGATGGAATGAACTATTTTGGCATAATCACCAGTATAATTGCATTCATACCAGGAGTGTTCTACAACACTAAATATATTTTTACAGAGCAGTTCACATGACTTTACTAAGAGGGGTCAAGAAAGAATATTAGATGTTTAAGTTACACATATTGTGAGGTTTTGAGGGTTTTTTTTAATACTTAGTACTTGTACAACAGGAATGAAAAGCACATGTAAAATGGTTCCATTCCGGATGAGCAACTTCTGTACTTGGCATATATAAGAACACATGGCTAAATAAAGTACACAGAGTACATAGTTCAGAATACTTTACTTCCTAACCCTGAAATCAAGCAGAAAGCAATGCCTGTACTCCCTTAAAAGGAAAAGGCTAATGGGGTTTTTTGCTTGAGCCTGTCCTCCCTCCCATTCCAACCACCTTTGCTGTCTTTCTTTATACAACAGTGGCAAGGGTAAGCAGCACAGCTTTGTTTCCCCTCCCTCTAAAAGCCTACCTGATAGACTGAAGAACAGAGATCTCCAGACAGAGCTGGAGAAACACGTCAAAGAAGTGAGGAGAAACACAGGCAAAGACCTATTGCAGCGAAGTGAACACATCAAGTTCACAGCTGCAGCAATAGGAGCTGTGCAGTGCCAACAGCAGTGACCTGAGTTAGCTGAAGGTGAATGCCCAAGCACCTGCAGAAAGTAAATGGATATTGGAGACCTCAGAGAAACAGTAGTATCACAGTTCATCTGCATTTTCAGTAATCAACCTCACCTGTCTCTGCATATACATCTGTGGTCCCTCAAGCACGCACCACCATGGTCTGTTCCTGCCGCTCAAATTTTATTTTGGCTTTCTTCCCCAAAGCTCAGTAAGGGCACTAACGACTACTTCAAGTTTATCTATGACACTTCATTCATTTGTGCCACAGCACAATTTAAATCTCTCATTAAACATAATTCACTTAACAGTCAAAAGAGCATTGCCCAAACTAATGACAAAGCAAACCACTTCAACCTTCACTCCAAAAGACATTTTAGGGATGGGGAGGGGGGAATCAATGGTTTAAATTAAACCACTCTGCAACACGTTTAAAATTTCCACTATTAGAGGTATTCAACAGAATAAACTCTCAGGAATTAGCACTGTGTAGTAAGATTAAACTCCATACTTATATCTTTCACACATGTATTGCATAAAGTAGTACGCAGATTATAAAAAAGAGAAGAGGGGATTAAAAAACTATATTTTTGGCAGATTTCTGAAAGAAGGCTTTGTATCAATTGTACAAAGGCTTCATATCAATTTTGATGTCGTACATCAAAGACAAACATAAGCAGTTGATATATAATAACCCAAGCAAGAAGATACATATTTCTGAAAGAAAAGAATCCTCTTAAGTAGGACGGGCTGACTGTTTATTTTTCATATGATTCAGTAAAGCACAGCAAACCCACAGACTCCTCCAGTCTACAGCTGAGCAAGTCTGTATTCATGCTCCAACATCTGAAGTCGCAGAAGGCTTGTACTTTTGAACCAAATTTATTCTGGCACTTCACACTCTGTTGGATTTATTCCCACTCCAAGAAGATGCTGTGCCAGGTGCCGGCAATCATTTGTTACAAATCAGAGAAAAAGGAGGCTTACCACAGCTTTTGAGCTGCTGGACTGACGCATGACTGATTGGAAAACAACATAGGATGGGCAGCTTAGGTAAGCAACCACAGTTGGCAGCTCAGCATTCTATCTGCAACAAATGAATTTCAGGTCTCCCTGGAAACCATGATTTCATCCCGCCTGTGAAAATTCCATGCTGTTATTTCTCTGTTTATCAAGCAACTTGAGATTCCACAGAATTTTCCCTCCATGGACGGACCCAAGGAAAACAAAACAGCTAATCAATAGGATAAAACCTGACATTCAAATTGTACAGCTGAAATAAACATAGCATAGGATAACAGGATTCTGCGTAAGAAATGTTTGAACCTACTCCTACAGGAAATAAAAAAAATTCGAATTTTGAGTATGTACATGTATGTGTATTTATGTCACCAAACAGGGAACCAGAAAACAAGGTAATACAAATGACTACCTAGAGCAATATTTTGGGATACCATTTTGCCTGAGCATGAGAATGCAGAGTTCAGCTGGGCGAGTGACAATTACAGAAGAAACAGTCATTGGGACACAAAATGCAGTAACTGGAAATTATATATAATTACACAAAATTTAGCAATGAAACCACTACAGAAATTGTCTCAAATCAGAGAGAAAGGTACAGCAATCTCTAACAAAGAATGCTGATAGAAAG
The DNA here is from genome assembly GCF_000710305.1 of Buceros rhinoceros silvestris. Lineage (NCBI taxonomy): Eukaryota > Metazoa > Chordata > Aves > Bucerotiformes > Bucerotidae > Buceros > Buceros rhinoceros. The sequence goes on along the minus strand of NW_010424122.1, from coordinate 17,128 downwards.
AGGCATAAAGGCAACACAAAATCTGAACCAATCCAAGTACGAACTTCTAATGCAATTTCAAGACTACATTAGAACCATGCTCATCTATTACTGTTGTGGTCTCAAAGTTCTCAGAAAAGCAAGACATCCAAAGATTCAGAAACATTGTCAATGCTACCAAACTCAGCTAGGTCCTGGTATGTCAGATACACATTTCTGCCAATAGCTCCTCACTCTTCCCCCCCTCCACCCCCCAATATTTATTTGCTTTCCATCTTTCTATTATTGTTTTTGAATTTTAAAAAAAGGGATTGTAGTGCTGACTTAGCTAAGATGTTATTTGCAATGAGATCACTGCAACATTTGCTAGGAAAGTAAGAGAGAAGCAGTAAGAAATATACAACAGGTGATGTAAAACACCTTTGTACATGAAGGAAAGTCTATGGGCTCTGTTTGCCTCCTGCAAGGAACAGGGCGCATCAGAAACAGAAGTTCTATTTTCTGTCTTCCTATCCTTTTCTTCTACTCATTTGTCTTGTTTATCCCTCAAACAGGTTTGGATTCCAGCATCAAGCAAAACTGATCAAGCCTGTTAGTGTTATTCATTGTCTTTTTTCACAAATTATCATCTATGTTATTTCTCAGTGTTATGTACTGTCAAATGCTGGAGGGGATAAGAATAATTACATGGACTCCTGCATTTGCTGAAGGATTCAAGACTTTATTTGAAAGCTTAGTCCTGTCCAATCCTTTAACTGTCCTCTCTTTTTCTTTCATTTCCAGAAACACTCAATAACAGGCAAAACAAAATCCATCTTTAAAAAAAAAACAAACCCTAACAGCAATCTGTAGCCATGGGAAAGTTGGTTAAAGTCTCTGTTCAAGCTTGCTTTTGTTGTTTCATGCTACAGAATGAATGGGAGTCACAATCCCTGGAGGTATTTAAAAGACATGACGCTTCAGGACATGAGTTAGCGGTGGACTTGGCAGTGTTAAGTTTATGGTTGGACTCAGTGATCTCAAAGGTCTTCTCCAACCTAAATGACTCTATGCTTATTTCATTTAACTTAGTACAACAGCCTTTAGACTACATACAAAGGTATCATAAAGCAATCAGGCCTTTAAAACATTTTATTACAGCATTTTGACTGATACATGAACTCACTGATATCAAAACAGGAGGAATCATTTGAATTAAACCCCAAAAAGAATCTGGGCTTTTCAAATTCTATGCTTTTTAAATGACAAGGATTTTTTACTTAGTCTTGCTTTTACTGAAAATATTGACAAATGATTCAAAGGAGGCTGTGATTGCTCAAAGAACAAAAATAGCAAAAATTCTAGAGGAATTTATGACCTGAACAAGGGAAAACTTTGAAAGAATTCCAGTTATCTTCAGTGAGGCTAATTCAGACCCTTATTTTAAACTGTTTTTTGAGGGAAGAAACCAGAAGTTTAGCACATTCATGCTCAAAAAGGAAAATACAAACATTTGCTGTTTCAAGCATGTCCAAAATTTGGTACTTTGAGAAACACTCACAGTTCTAGGTACAGTATGATCCCATGTCAGACACAGGGGAAGCTTCTAGCGGCTTCTCAGAGAAGCCACTCCTGTAGCCCTCCCCTACCAAAACCTTCCCACACAAACCCAGTAGAACTTCATGCACCCAAACATACTGGTCTATTTTGTTCCAGTCCTAGAGCAACAGCACATATTGAGGTGATTATCTACTGAAGAGTGACACCAAAAAATAAAAATCTCTGAAGTAACCTATGAAGAATAAACTGATGACAACAATTATTAGGATGATCTCAGAAGCACTGCTCTTCATAGATATCCCTCAGTGTCTGCTAATGAACCTGTTCCTAATTATTTTTAAATGGCCTTTGCTGAAGCAATTTAGCTCCTGGAGGGGGAGGGTGCGTAATACTGCTACAAGTCACTAAGAGAGAACCAAGGAGGCCAGATGTCTGGGAGGACTCGGTAAAACTCCTGGGGCATGGGGAGTAAGCACTGAGAAGCTGCTTGCAGTCCTGGTCAATATTGTTCTGGGGCTGTGGGAGTCTAAGTGGAAGTCAGGAATAAAATCAGGGTCTCTTCCTCTCTCCCCCATCCCCAATCTCCCTACCTAAATGCAGAGAAAGATGTGGGGAGATCTCAGTGCAGCCTGCAAATATCTAGAGGGAAAGGGTAGAGGAAATGAAGACAGACTCTCCCTACAGCCATATAGCAGAAGGATGAGGGGAAATGGGCACACATGGGAACAGAGGAAATGCCAACTCTATGTAAAGGAAACATTTTTTTACCGGGAAGACAGACAGACACTAGAAGAGATGGCAAAATCTCCATCTTTGGAGTTATCTGAACATGGGCTGAACAAGACCTCAGCCAGCCTACGCTAACTGAGTCTGCTTTGGCAGAGACTGGACTTACTGATCCCAGGAGGTCCCTTCCGTCTCTCTCATAACCACCTAGCTGTCACATCCTTCTTCTAGGATAAGCTGTACCCTTAGTGATGCTCGGGAGTGATTCTCCCACTACTAAGCTAACAGAACCATTAAGTACCATCTCACCTCTCCCTGTGAAAGTCCCCAGACCCTGTAATACTGCTATAATAATTTACTTCCAGTATCTTTGCTTTTTTTTTCCCCCTCTCACTCCAGACAATTTGTGCTATTGGCCACTTGTTTAATCTTCAGATATCAGTACAATAGAAGTACGACTCCAAACATCCAGGATACCGTCAGAACTACCCTCAAGTCTGAGAGGTGTTTGATTTTATTACAACTACAAGTCAGGGCTGTACAAGTTTGTTATGCACTTAAATTCTCAGAAATCTCCACGTTCAAAACTGCAGAAAATTATTCCTCAGCCATTGCAAGACAATTCCCTGCAAGCTGGCACTGCAATGGTGGAGCAGGGGTGGAAGGCAGCATCCTGTTCCATCGTACCAGGTTACAGCACATGGAAAAAAGGCAAATTCTTTCCTCCCACTCTGTGTCTATGAAGAAATCTTCAACATATGGGTTAGAGAGTCATCTGGGCCCCAGGGATGATTTGCTACTGTACTCAGCAGTGATCCCAAACAGTCACAAGGACTCATCACCTACAGACTTCTTAGGTTTCCACCAGGGAACCAGAAGAAATAAGGCACTTTTCCCCCCTCTTTTGAGCAAGAATTAAATACTATTTAGCATAAATTGCATGTTACCTCAGACTACTCTGACAGATTATCCTCTACAACATATTTTCTACAATATATCAGCCCATACAGTAAATAGCTGAAGAACTTCCTATTCAGTCTCCCTCATGCCATTCCACTTGCAACTTTTCCGTTCAAGGGAACAGAGCAAACAGTTCTGCCCTTTGTTTCTTTTTGATATTGTTAAAACTTGTTAACAATTCAGGAGTATCCCAGTTCTGAATCAGCCAACTTGAGTTAAATAAGCAACAGGTGAATTAAATGGCCATTGCAAGTTAGAGCACTTTAGGCTCTAACAGGCAAAAGCACAGATGAATTTTTCCAAAGTAGTTCCTGTGTCTCAAAACATACAAACATGTAACTTATGTTCCATAGAGTCCATTAAGAAATGTCTACTGTCACCAGTGTAGGTTGCAAAACAAAGAGCAAAACAAAATGGCACACTTCCTAAGACCTGTGACAAGTTGGATATGTTTATGTATATTTATATATACATATAACATATATTTATATATGTTTATGTTATCCACTGTTTATGGATAGTATCAGACAGGCCTGAACAAAGTACAGGTCTTGCTTTCTTGCAAGAACAGGTGTATAACTTACCTTTCAGAGAAATCCCACACATTAAAAAAGCAGATTTTATACTGGCATAAATTTTAATACATGGTTTTCAAAAAAAGTTAAAGGAATACAATATGTTAGTATTCATGCCAGAAAACTGACATTTCTAAAGATACCAGATGTATTTTCAGACATATTCCAGAGTTATTCAAGTTGAGATGGGATTTTTTTAAAAATGTCAAGCTGCTGCTCTTAGAAAAATGGTAGATTTGGGGTTTGTTTGCTTGTTTTAAGAAGCTGCATTTACACAAGAATTCATCCTAATATATTCTGTGTTCCCAAGAACACAAAATCTTGAGTATGTTACAGTGTTTCAGAGCAAACACTTAAGCGCTTCCAGGGTTTATTCTGGCACTTGAAGCTAAGGATTGTACAGCTGGACAAAAGCACCATGCACACAGTTTTAGTGAGTTCACATAAAGAAGGCTTGTGGAGATAAATTTATCTGTTAAATGTCAGTTCCAATTTGTATTTCTTAAAGTAAATGAGAAGTCATGGTTTAAAAGCTCTACTAGCACAGATTCTTCAGCCCATGATGTTTCACAGCCTCCCTTTTGGGAGTGATCCTTTTCAATTACAACCAATTCTCAACCTTCTGCAAGCATTCCGAAGAGTCTGACCATTTATCATCAGAACACTAAAGATATTGGAGGTAATAATCACAGGCTTTTACATTTTTTTCTCCATTTAATTTTTAAATACTTGGGGCAAAGTAGTTACTTACAAAAGGAGGTGCTTCTAGGACCTGTCATGGTACAAACCGAAACCTCCAAATTCATTGGCGTTCAGTGCCTGCATTTATTCTATGGACCACCAGTTTGGGCTATATTTGCTCTCCATGATGCACAAGATTAATGTTCATTTCTGTAGTGTTATTCAAAAATATCTATTAAGCTTTTAAATTGTGGGATTCATACACTGTCAAAAATATAGTAAGCCAGCAGCATGAACAACCATTAAACAAACAGGGAACAAGGAAAGTAATATTCTATACCAAACTTATCCAACATATAGCAATAAATAACTTGTTAGACAACATACACAAAAAGAGATCAAAACTGATCCAGATGAAGAGTTTCTAAACATATTTCCTTTTATATGATGCTTTCTGTCTGTGAAGTTTGCTTCACAGACAAAGTTTTAGTACACTAAATTAACACACATTAAAAAGAACAGGTTCAAAAATGCATTAAAGCTTTATTTCTATATTTCAGTCCTCTTCTAAGGTAAGAGGTAAGAGCATGATACAACTAACAGGTGTTGAAGCCAAGCCTCTGTACCAGAAGGCAACCTCCTCGTGGTGTAGCCTGGAGTCAGGCACAGCCTGTGCTGCGTGAGTTGTCTGCCGGTACTAGAGCATCACTGAGCAGGTGTCAGAGAGACACTTCTTCAGTTCTGCTCAGACACCTTGAATAGGAAAATCCTGATGAAGCTACCGAGCATGCGCTTGCTCAAAGCGATATGAACAATGCACTTGCGTGCTTTAATTTTGCACCTTTGTTTCTACCGCAGCAGACAGACATGTTTGTCATTATCCTTGACTAAATAAATCAGACTTTTCACATAGCTCTCCTCTTCATCTCTACAAAGCATAATCTCTACCATAGTTGACACATATGCATCTCACTTTGGTCCAGTGTAAACCACAAATGCTTCCTGAGTGATGCTTTTGGAGGCCTAACACCCACAACAAATCAGAGATCTCTAGTGTTGGTGAACATCTGTTACACCACAAGGATCACTTTAGAAACTGAAAATGTGATACTTATATTTACGGTGCTTTTACTGCTGGCAAAAAAGAGCTTGAAACACACAATGCCACCTGCAGTTAGACCATACCTCTTGCTTCTCCTCTCCCATTCTACCTCTACCCAGAAGCTCACCATTTAAACATTTATCAGAAATGCAAGGTAAATGGCTCAAACAGCTTCAGGTCAAGGAAGGAACTAAACCTCGGTCTTCGTTTCTGTCTAAGGCTCTAACAACATCACATGAAGAGTAAAACACACTGCTTTTGATGGAACTTGTTCCAAAAATGTGTCTTAAAAATTCCTGGTGCATAAGGATCCATAGGTGAGACAGAAGAATATCTACTCTGTAAATCTTCCTAGGAATCAGGCTTGCGCTTGGTACCTACTGTGCCACACAGCTCTAGGCATGCCTAGCATCAGAAATAGAGGTCTGTAACAATTTTTATTGAGAGAAATGCAGGCGTAATGACTTCAGTTACCCCTGGGCTGAGTAGAAGCAAGAGTCTCTGGTGTCTGTCAGACATAGGCATCTAAAGTATAACTTACACACCAAAGTCCTTCGGCCTCTGAGGAATGATATAATCAAGATTAATTCCTGTGCCTGAGGACAGCCTTTTTTAAGTAATCCAGACCATACGCAGAACGTAGATGCTCTGTAATAGATTCTGTGCTTCAAAACAGAGATGCAAAATTTAACTTAGGTGCCGTGTGCTGAAGCTGCATTCCCAGAAATCCTGATTTCAGTAGTCTCTCTTTCTCAGAATCACTCCTTCAATTTTTCTGTTCTCACGCGTCCCATGGAACACAAAATCAAGTTCCTTTACTGTGACTTAGCAAATATTGCTCATGTAACTTCAGCTGTATCATTACATTTCTCACTGTCAGCCCACAAGTAAGAACAGGTTTTAAAAATTTGTAACCACTCACCTGAAGCACTTCACTGGTTTCAGTTCCATACAGATTTTGATGGAATATTCATTAATGGTTCATTTGCACAATGTCAATAGTAATATTACCTGACCTGAACCAAAGTACATAGAAAATTTTGTACAGAATTTAACAGTAAGGGAGAGATGGACAAATTCCTCTTCAGTAAAGCTCAGTGTATTTTTATATAGCTAATATCTTACAGCGTACATTCTATGCTTATGTATAAAAGATATGCAATCTACAAAGTTAAAATGTAAAATAAATATAGCATTTACCTGCAAATTGTAAAACTAGCACCTATGAATTTAGACAAAACCAATCATTGTACAGACACAACGTCACTCCTTCAACTTAAAATGACCGGGTGTGCTGCTGTTTCCACTCAAAAAGAAGCCCAAAATAAATTAATAGTGATTTCAATGGATCATAAAATCTGCACCTCAACTGTAATTTGTTGCATCCAGCATTATCCGTAGGACTGGGCCTCCAAATGAAACAAGTCAGGAAGTCATCAAAATAAAGAAGTGTACACATCACATTGTAGAACTTGAAACTTTACACAATAGCTGTGCTGCTTCCAGGTACAGAGTGATACGCCATGCTCAAACATCGCTTTTCATGTAAAAGAAAGAAACACCATTCAAAAGTATTCTTTGAAATTCTGTTCCCCCAATCTTCATACTGTATTTACAAAAAACTACTTAAATATTTAATACTATCAGAATACTAACTTAATACATTCAGGAACATTTTATAGAAGCTGTATTTGTCAGTGCAACCATAGTGGTATTTGCAGGTACATTAAGACCACAGTAGTTATCTGTGACTTCTAAATACACCACAGAACAAGCTAATTCATTTCATATGTTTATTTACCACTTCAGAATGACTTTGTACACAAATGTCATCCCCTTCAAAAAAAAGTCTCATCAGAGGAACCTCTGGGGTATAGTATCAACATCCAAAGACAGTGTGTATATCATATACTGTTCTCTTACTTAAACTATAAGAAACTGATTCCCTGTTTTGACTAAAATGGCATTTCCTTGTTTCTAAGCCTTAATCCAATATGTATGATTATATTCTCTGCTCTTATATGGGCTGTATAATTCACCAGAATTCACAATCAATCTGCAAGTAATGGAATATAGATATAATTTAGCCCTAATAACTAGCAACTGTACCATAATCCATAAGCATCGCTTTATATTTTAGATGGTTAAAATCAAATGCTGTCATGCATGTCTTCTGTATCTAGACACATGGTTATTGGTTTTCAGGAAGTATTAGAAGTGAACAAAAGCACACACACAAACACAGAAAGTCCTTTTCAGCATATCATACAATATGCTTGCATGACAATGAAAACACATTTAAAATATCAGTGAAAATGTATAAGCAAACAAGACTACAAAATAATCACTTCAGGAAAAAGGAAGCAATATGTCTATGCCACAAAAAATAACAGGATTGTATCATAATAATAATGAATATTTTCCATGCTATCAAAATATTTTCTACGCCTTCACCTATTCATTTTCAGGAGAGAAAGGCTGCCTCCTGTATATTCAAACAAGAACGTAAGTTAATTATCTGAAGTGATTATATATTTACTTCAGGTGTCAATCATCTATGCTTGAGTTCTATTTTGGTCTTAGTGTAGCAGAGTTTTCAAAATGAAATCACCATATAACAGAATTTTCACATCACTTTGATTTCTGAGAAAGATTTCATTGGCTGCAGTTGCCTAATTTTCCACAGGCACTCTATAAATAATTCCACAGGAGCAGAAGACATATATTACCCAGTTCTATTTAAAAACCAGATAGAGAGAACCAAGAAACAAATCCAAAACTGGATGTGGTCAAGCACTGAGGAACAGAGAGAACCAGTTCTGCAACACACCAAAACTTTTGTAAAGGAAATGCTCTGTATTGGACAGCTCCAGGACAGTTGCGTTGAATGCCTTTTTCTCAGGTACCATAAGACCACGAACTACTGATTACCTATCGTGAGTACTTAGCATAAGTACATATACTTACGCAAACAAAAAGAAGAAATTCTCCTTTGTTATAAACACTTCTTCTGAGGGCAGATACCTTATTTAAATCCAGATTGAAAAAAAAAGGGATAAAATAAAATGAATGTCTTTACTCTTTGGGAAATAAAAATTAAGCTTTTTTTCTTGGTACTGCTTGGCTTCCTCGAATGCAACTATGAGCTTCTGAAAATTAGGTGCAGCTGTCCTCTCTTTTGAGCTCCTTAATGAAATCCTCTGCATCCTGGCTTCCCTCCCCTTTTTGTCAAAACTTGTCAATGTTCGTTTCAGCTGAGTCATGAGCACATCATGACCATGTGGGCCCCTTTGCACTGCAAATGGACTTAATCACAGGGGCATACAATTACATTCCTTTCTCCTCACTGCAAATTCATCAGGGAATAACAAACATAAAACTCCATTGTTTAGGCCCTTAAAAAAAAAAAATCACTTATTCCTATTCAGCAAATCTTTCTTCCCTTCCCCACCCTTCATTCTTCTCCATGGTAGTAAAAAAGAAAAAAAACTCCTTTACCGTCCGTTAGACTGCAAGAGCATATTTTTCACAGTTTAAAATATTGCCAGCATTTAGATACATTTTATCATCAGTGATTTCTCATGATTTGTGCAATTCTACATAGGACATGAAGGTTTCTCAATTTTACTTTTCAGGGATAGGAAGAGTCTCCTTCAGGTCTCTTAACTGCCATTATTTCCCTGTATTTCATTTTCTTTCAACCTCCAGCCAGAGCTATTCAAAAAGCCCTTTAATTTAATTGGTTGGTTTGCTTGAGGTTGCAATTTGATCCTCACTTTCTCTGCAAGTGACAGAGTTTCTGACAGACAAAGATTATTTTCTTTCAGTAGGTAAGTTTCAATTTCTTTGCAGAAAGTGAGATAACTAGGGGGTTTGGCTCTGAAAATCCCCCTCACCATTTTATTTTTGCATTTCCACCAGAAGTTTCCTTTGTTTTAAGTTGTTATGAAGTACAGAGCTCCACTGCTCACATAGCTTCAACGTCCTTGGCTGCACTTTTCTCCACTCTATTATCTCATGAATTCATGGTGAAGTTCATGGTATATCTCAAAGTTTCTCTCACTGCCACCCGCCCAGTTCTGCTCCCTCCTAATGGAAACCTTTCAAACAAAATGCGGTAACTAGGCAGATACCGTTTCACTTGGGAAAGGATGGCACACAGTTCCTTTCCAAGACACTGTCGTGCAGTTCAGCTTATATTCTGCCAGTAGTGATATACTTTATCTTTCAGTCCTGTGCTATCAAGGCCAAGATTTTAACAGCTGGAGGCTCCCATGCCCACCTCTCATAAGCCATCAATCCTTCCATTAAATGGAAGTTCAGCATTATAAAACTTTCCCCTGGGTTTTCCATTTGGGAGTAAAGTCTAATCTCACAGAGCCACTTCCCACAGATTGCTTTTTTGTTTTGAAACATTTCCCACACGAGAAAGAGATGAATTCATGACCTTAACAGTCCAGCAATGGACCACTCCTGCTTCTTCAAGTCATATTCTGAATAATTCACTCATCCTTTAAGTTATTGCACAGATGTGCCTGCCTTCTCTTCTCCACACAGGACACTGCAGCTAGGCATACAGTGTTTATTTTCTCCTATGCCTTTTTATTTAACTGGGAATATTATTTTGTCTTCTCTACTTGCAGTGAGAAAGGGGAAATAGTAGGAAACCAGAGTCAGATCCCAAGTGCAAGTAGGAACATGCTGAACTGGTCAAAAAGAGCTGCAATTAGAGAAAAAAGGCGTTTATTTAAACAGCCTTGCTCAGATCTCTGGCTAATGGAGTCTGTGTGGGAAGAGCTTCAAGAAAGCCACCCAGGAGATTCCAGGTGTTTAAAAGACTAAGAAAAAGAAATTATTACATCTGGGGATGCTGAAGACACTAGGTATTTTTCTAATTACACCTGTAATCTGAACCTTTTAAGTGTCTGGTATCAGGAAAAGAATTAAGTACCACTTTTCAAAAATGTGCGTGTCCCACTGATAGTCTAGAAAGCTCATCATGGGGCCTTGTGGTCCCTCCCTGGCACTTCCCCTGCTAGCCTGGCAAAAGTTCACACAATTTTGCACACATCAGTGAAGCAAGGGTTATAGCACAGTATTTTAACCTGAGCTCAATAATCTGGTATTTTAATAAATTGCATTGTGGATACAACCATATAATGTTATCTTGACTTCTCCACATAAGATACTGTAAGCTGTTGTGGAATTGAGGAACTCCTAAGGGGGTGAGAAGTGGAGTTACCTACTGAGACCAGAAGAAGTTCAAGGTACTCTCGACAGCAAAGGCTTCCTGTCTGTTAAAGGCTAAGCCTAGAAGTACTCCTGCTGTTAGACCAACTGCAGCACTCTTTTCTTACGTGTCTTCAAATCTCCTTAATTAGGATAATTTTTATATGCTGCAACAGTTTTGATTAAAACCAAAACTTTTGGCAATCATTAGCTCTACTTAACGAAGAAAGTACAGATTGTTATAAAATTTTTTTGGAAAATACAAGCTGGCACGCTTGAAAAATTTTTGGCTTGCTCTCAGACTAGAGCTCAGGGAGTTTTTTTCCACTTTCTGTTGATGTAGGATATAAATGAGCTCAGGCAAGTTAGAACATGTTTTATCATCGCCACGGTTCTTTGGATTTACACAATGAAAGAGGAAAGGAATTGACAGTTTGGATAATGCAAATCAATACTGTACACTTAATAAGTTGGACTAAATAAAAAAAATACAGAGCTTTGGGTAAATAGTCTTTAAAATATACTAATATCTACTGAACTAACCAAGTATCAGTGTTAATGTACACTGCATCTACAGAAGTTGGGACAGTCTTCATCCCAACAACTCAATTTCTCCCTTTCAAAGACAGCTTGGGTAAAGATGCTTTTCTAGCATGTTCCACAGATAAAATCTTTTTAAAAATCTTACAAGTTTCGTCACATCAGCAAATATACAGCATGCTACAGCCACTTCAGCCATGGATATGCCATGTTGAGACAGACACATTTAGAACTCTCCCAGATAATCTTAACTTCCCAATTAAAACATATAAAAACTCAATGATCCCTTCTTTCGTTCAAGGTCTTTTACACCCATACACAAACCTAAACACCTGTAAGCAAGTAGTCCACTTCTACCAGTTAATTTTATCTATGCCAAAGATGGGGATGGCAGAGCTACATCCTAAACTGTTGATTAGCACCTCCCATTTACACTGCACTTCTGCCACCACTTCTAAGCACAGATATGACCACGTGAGGCAGCAGCAGGAGCTGCTGCACCCCTTTGCCATACACCTCTCTCATGTGGCACAGGATTACAAGAGAAGCAAGCTCTGCTTTTCAAGATCACTGAAGCGCTGTCTTCACTTCTACACAGTTTCTTCACGTCTCTTCATACCTCCCTTTATCACCTTCCCAGCAGCCAGAATGAGTGACACTGAGACCTCAGTCCTTTTCCCAAAGCTTGGTACGAGGAGGAGAGTTGGCAGGGGCCAGTGAATAGGCAAAGGAAAACCATTAACTTGAGAAAAAATGTATGACTGCAGAGGTGGTAAGAGGAACCCACAACGTGGGGCAGTGGAGAAGACAATGAAGAAAGCTGGTCTGAATCAAAAGTGTGTGGGAAATAGAGAAATTCTGCTGCCACAAAGCTCTCCCAATCATCTCTGACCTAAAAACGTCCTGAGCCCTCCTCAAATCTCTGTCCCCATGTCATTTCCCAGAAGACCCCAACCCCTAGTCAAAGGCGGGTGTCTCTTACAGCCACTTCTCAATGCCCCTGCACCAGAAGAGCTACAATAGACCCCATCCCCTCCTAGTCTTCTCTCTCCCATCTCCAGAACCCACACATTTTGCCACATCAGCTTTTATTCCTGTCTACACTGCTAAGAAGTCTCCAGCCCCTCTTTGTTACTAGTTCAGTGTTTCATGCCTCAAACCAAAGCTTCAGAGAAAGCTACTGGAACTAATCATGGGAGAGAGAAAAATCTTGGAATATCAAAATATGAATTACAAAAAGGCCTTAAAGTGCTAATACAAAAGGCAGAAATTCAGAATTCCTGTGTGCTAATGCAGTACTCCTAACAGGCTTACTTTGAACTGACAGAGAATTCAAGGGAAAATGTAAATCTCTCATTGGCATATTACAGTTTCATTTTTCACCACATCAAGTTCAAACAAAATTCCCTCCAATTTTTCCGTGTTCTTAGTTATAGAGAATGTGTCTCATTCCAGTGCCTGTGTGTTTTACTTACAACAGCTATTAACTTCTCACTGGTTAAATCCGGCTTTATTACCATAAAACACACCGATAAGAAGATCAATTACTCAATCCAACACTGAAACAATATAAATCACACAAAATTCCAAAAGGTTGACATGTATTTACTTTGTACTCTTTATTTCCATTCATACTATTCAGTATAATCAACATTGCTCATCTCCCTGGTTTCTGTCTGCTGTTAATCATGAATAGTGGCCTGACACACATCTAGCCCAGAAGGCTAAATCAATCAGCGCTGCTTTAAAACAATGTCTCTGCAGATTAATGGTGACCTAGAAAACTTTCTTTCCTAAGACTCACAGTAGCCCAGTACCACAGAAACTAGAAAGGAAAAAAGCCTCTCAAGCCATTGTCTATGCCCCCACAAGTCTAAGCTTTCATCTACCATATATCGCTTTTTTCCACAGCCAGTCCAGTTCTAAATGCAGCAACATTGAAGTCTTGCAGGACTCAGCCTATTTTTATGGGCAAAAGCAGGGAAGAAACGCCAAGCATTGGGTTTTTTTTTTCCTTTAATTCATTTTAACAATGCAATACATATTCCCATGGTGTGACAACCTCCATAACGATTTCCTGCTTATCCCTAAATTTTACTGCAGAGTAGTAGAAATGGCTGCTCTATCAGTCAGGGTCTTCTTGTAAGTAATCTCCAGCACAAAGATCTGTCCATGGTCACCAACAGTGCTCTGGGAAGTGCAGTGACTTCTCCAGGGAGAGGATGCATGGGGGCATCAAATGCTACACACTCTAGCAC
>NW_010424122.1:1339-3390 GCF_000710305.1 Buceros rhinoceros silvestris | reverse complement strand
TGAACCGCATACAACTCTTGCAAAAAACTCTTCTAGAAACCTTGCTCTCTGGTGTAACTAGCAGAGATAAACTCTCCAGCAACCTCCTTGTGACTGTCACCCTGGCAGAGATGACAAAGTTCACCTTCCAGTCTCTGTAGGCTCACCCTTCCTAAAGCCCACATCTTCAGATACCCACCACTGCGCCAATGGGTAGATTTCACACATTTTCAACACAAAATTTGGACCAGTGAAACTTTCAAATGTGTCAGGGCCCTCACAGGTCTTTGCTGGCCCCTTCCCACAGCCCAGGACGCCAGGTCAGCCCCCAGGACCATCAGGCCCTGCCACAGCGATACTGCAGCAGAGCCAGCCTCCAGCTGTCCACAGCCCTGCCCTGCCTGCCACAGGACCTGCTGAGCCAGGCTCACACTCAGGTCCACGTCCCAGCCTGGGAGATGCTTGTCCCTGTGCCCAGGGAAGTGCCTGCTGCTCGGGGCTTGGGCTGCCCCAACGTCCCCTGGCTTCTCTGCTCCTGGCTGGGGCGGTGGGAAAGGCTCTGGCTGCTGGGCCTTGCCCCAACAGACCTTCCCTGGGGAGCCCCTGCTGCTGTGTCATACAAAAAGCACCCTTTCAGATGATTCAGAGAAGCTCTGACAGCATACAGGGCAACAAGCTGACATCAGAAAAACTAAATGCAAGGCAATCCATTTTATAGGCGCATCTTGGTCTCCTCAAGGACTCTAGACTAACACACTGCCGTGGGTGCGATGGGAAGCAAGGGAATCAGCCAAGGAGGAAGCAGCAGAAGATGCATCATGAACAGTACATCTTCAGTGTGGTTACTGGGCTCAGCTCTGGTCATACCAGCTCATCAAAGAAGAGAAAAAAGGCAGAAACAAAGACATCTTAATAATACAGATGACTAAGAGCACTAAAAAGGCCTATCATAAAGAGAGACTGAAAGATTGAATCAGCTTTGTTCAATGCCTCTTCAAAGTAGTAACAACAGAACAGCGACACGAAACAATAACAAGCTAGAAAGAGAGGTTAGGCCTTCTCTGTTCCCACTCTTGTAAAACAAGGACGTTCAGAAAACCTTAAGTTTAAGTCCTTTTTTTGGACTGTGAAGCTAATTTCACAAGTAGCTGCTAGGATGCAAAGGATGTGGTAGGATTTTTAAAATAATTAATATGCAAATTGATAACAATACCACAAAGAATAACACAATAAAAGAAGCAGGAAAAACCTGTAGGTAATGGAGGCAAGGGAAGAAAAATACCAGAAAAATTCCAGCCAGGTATTTCTGTAATGAGTTGGGCTAATAATCAGACTGGGTAAAAAACTTGTTTAATGCAGTAGAACAAACTACACCTTTCAAAGCATGTTTAAGAATTGAATTATAATCCAAGTAATAGGAAAGATGATGATCACAGCCAAGACACGAATAAACTAAACCGAAGTAGTTTTGCCTCATAGGCTGCCTGAGACACACCTGTACTGCTGAGGACCTGAAGGGAGCAATGCGATACGGTTTACAGGACTGTACTTAGAGACCAAGCTCAAATCTCCTAGCAGATACCAATAAGCCAACTTACCGCTTGTGACGGTGCCAAACCAAGATATGATGCTCTTCAGCAGATCATCCACTACTACTCTTAAAACTTCAACTGTAAATGCAGTTTGAGCAGAAGGAAGAAGAATCACAAAATCTAGTATAAAAGTTAGTGAATGAAATGTTAGTAGAAATAGCAAATGTGAGTGAAATATTACAAATGGGTTACTGAGCTGTGTTTACCTTACAAATCCTCTTCTATGATACGCATGATCATCACCAAGAGTGTGAGATCACAGGCTGGCCTCCACTGCCTCTGCCACCCCAGGAGCCTGGAAGGAACCTGGAGTGGTCATGTAGTGTCCCTCACAACCAGCAGGCACAGTCACCCTCGCCTTAAGCATTTCTGGTAAACATTTGTTAGAACTGATCTTAAAAAGCTCCAGTGAAGGAGATTCCACATCCTACCTGGACAATCCGGTACTCCATTACCTGTGCAATTAGAGAGGACTTTCCC
>NW_010424122.1:0-1236 GCF_000710305.1 Buceros rhinoceros silvestris | reverse complement strand
ACCATTTAATCTAATCCCTAGTGCTGCAGTTGAGCATGCTGGCTCTTGTTACAGCTCCACTGGAGGTGGAGCACAGTTAGTTCCCTGCCACTCTGCAGCAGCCAATTACACAGCTGGAGATTGTTATCACATCTCTCATTAGCCTTTGCTTCCCAATATTATAAGCGTTCAGTACTTTCACTATTTTCTCATAGGGTGTGTTTTCTAGACCTCTGATCACCTTTGCCATTCATCTCCTGCCTAACTGGAAAGATTCTGCTGGAACTGTTTTTTTCCAAAACCCCAGATAGTCCTGATAGCAGACACAGCTCCCAAAGCCACAACTACCAAGAGATGCCATCACACGTTTGCAACACCACTGTGGTGTATCCCAGAACAACGTTTGTCTTGATTTTGCACATCTTTAATATGCCATATCCTATCAAAGTCTTCATGCTGAAAACTAAACTTCCTAAGGAAAATACTTAGCACGGTTCTTCAAGTAAATATTTTGTGACCGTATTATGTATTTGAATAAATATTTGGGAGATACAAATAAGCACCTCCACAATCAGAAAGGTTTGGGGGAAAATTCCAAGTTTACTAAGCCTGACAAACCCACGGGGCTTTCTCAGGTGCCTGAAAGCTGGAAGACTTTCAGAATCAGTCAGTGGAGTCATTTTCCAGCTTGCAAAATTCTTGTATCGGAGGCCAGATCCCTACAGCACTGTAAGGACCATGTACATCTACACATTACACAACTGAAGAGCAGTAATCAGAGGCAGCCCACAGAGCAGATTTTTCTTTCCAGGTACGGAAACAAGTAAAATTGCAGTTTTTACAAACTTCTACTTTACTTACCATTGTAAAGTCTGAACTCCCATACCACAAACTAACAAAGTTAATACACAAAGTCAGTAACTCGTTTCACCCGTGGTGCAAGAATAAATTAGATATCTGCGTGGGACAGAAGGATAGAGTGTGATATAAATGATGTCATCTCGTGCCAATAAAGCGAGCAAGGATTTCAAGCTAGTACAATCTGCTTGCACGCACTGCAACACACTGCAAAAAACCCCACACGAGTGACACGGTTCGTTCTCAGACCCCTGTTAAAAAGGAGGCACAAATTTCCTTATCATCAGACCCCCAGCTTTCCGGCGCCCACCGTCCCCACGCCTGAGCTCCCGCGGGGGCAGACCGGCTCCACGGCGGGGGTCGAGACCGCCCCGACGGCAGCACCTGCCTGTTCTCCAC
>NW_010424121.1:348-17072 GCF_000710305.1 Buceros rhinoceros silvestris | reverse complement strand
GCTAGGGGAAGATAACGTACAGGGTTCAGTAGAGAAACCCTTGTAGGCAGAAACACAAATCATGTCATGCAAACCAGAACAGGCTACAGGAACATCACATCTCTTTGCAGAAGACAATAACAGATAGGACAGAGAAAGATGGAGTCTAAGATGATTAGGAAAACAGGAACGGTTAATGGATAACAGCAACGTGGCGCCAAGCAGTTCATTCCATGTCATAAAGATATGAGGCAACACAAACAGAGAGCAGGTAAAAGGTCTTTGAAATTCATCCAATCAATGCAGATGCAGATTTGTGTTCCCAGTATATTTGACAGAGAATAATGCAGACTGTGGAAAAATTAATGTATTTCCAATTAAGTCTTTTGTTTTCTTAGCATCTCTTATTCTCAGTGCACAGTATATCATCTTCAGTTTGAAATTACTTTTTTGGTTTTGTTATTTTTTTAAACAGCTCTTCTCTGCAAATTCTAGGCACTTTCTTTTGCCTTCAAACCCAGGGTTAACATGTAACTTAGGTACACCATTTCTCTTTTACATCAGACCAGTAAGCTTGAGAAACAGTCTGAAAAGCATGGGAATAATTCCACCCCACTCCTCACCTCGTGTGGAGGTCCCTACTGTATTACTACCGCTGCAGAATTTGACTGACCCCCGCTGCACAGTGAAGGCATAGAGGGATCAGTGCTGCTAAGCTCCTGACTGAGAAGGTACTCAAAATTCTATTGCATACATATATATGGGGCAAACTGAGATATTATACTTCCTCTGAAGATTTAGTTGGTTGGGAAGACAGATTAATCTTTAATTCTACACTATTTCATATAGGTACAAATTTTTATTTTCTGTTTCAGTAGAAAATCACTCACAAATCCTCAAATTTTGATTGGCAATTTGGGGCAACCCAGTTTTGCAGTACTTGGCACACGTGTCACAAAGCACTAATCCTGGAAGAGCATTGAGAAGTTAATTTGTGATGATATAACTGTTGAGTCATCAAGGGTTCAGCGTGTCTATACAAGAAAAGTTCTTGGGACGAGGCTATGTAGTGCTTGGTTGACTTAGCTTGGGTGTTAGAAGAGAAGAAAAATCCCTGAAGTCCTCACTGTTCAGAAGCTTGTATCGCTGGCATGCACAAATTTGCAAGGACATTGTGGAACTTGTACAACCATTGGCTTCTCAGCAGAAAGCAACAGGAAACGAAGTGAGGGCACGACAGCATCCTTTGAATCAACCAGAATTTGTCTGAGAATACAGTTAAAGAGTTTCTGCTCTTTCTTTTCATGTAAGCAAGGCAGTAGTGTGTAGTTATTGTAAAGTGACCACCAGTAAGTGGACATACGTAACTGAAACCTTCTAGTATTGGATAAGTCTCCAAATCTAAATGACAGAAAACACAGGAACGCAGCCGACAGGCACTTCAGAAATGTGCTTGTTATTCACTAAATCATTTACTTTGGTTGCAAATGTTTATCCTTACTCAGGCAAAGATTTCATTGACTTCAGTGGAAATTCTGACTGTACAAGGAATGCAGAATTTTTTTCCTCCTGTGAACAGAGGTTCTCTGGAATTGCAGCCTGCACATAGTAAGCCTCTGAAAAAATTCAGACCCATCATTCTAATTCACTGCGAACAGACTTCAGTATATCTCAGTTAACAATAAACACAGGCTCTCCTCCCAGTCCTATTGAAGTCTATGGAAAAACTCCCAGCAACTTAAATGGGAGCTATAGCAGACCCTGGGGATTTCAAAGACCAGACATGTGACAGTTTAGCATTCTGCTTACTCTAACTACAGGTCAAACCTTTGGTTCTGCAAAATACAAAAGAGAAGAAGAAGGAATTTCTGCCTGGTTAATTGAAAAAAAAAGTGTAAACCAGTTCTAACAGGCTGGTTTGTTTTGTAATAAAAAGTGCTACATGGAGAGCATGAACCTCATATCATTCCAAATCAATTTTATACACTCATCCTAGAATAAAATTCAGTCAATATAATGTTTTCCCACAGGTTCTAATTCACTAAATGACAGTGAAGTAGCATCATTCACCCCAATCAATTACATATAAAATCTCAAGAGATCAAAATAAGTTACGTCTAACCTGTTATAAAATAAAGAATGTTAATTATCACAGAGTTAAGACTAGAATGAAACAGAAAATGATGTGGTTTTCTAGATAACAAAGTTAGAAAAACATACAACTAAATCTCTGTATGCCATGATTACATCACATTTGATAACTGTCCAAGATGCTGTTGTTTATTCTTTAGATAAATGTCCTAATCAATAGATATATGAAGACAAAATAAGAGTCATTAAGAGAGGCGTATTTGCCTCTCTGTTGGTACGTATCTATTGAAAGCAAATAGAATTCTCATCAGCAAAAACTACTTTGAGTCTAACTTGCAGATTTTCTTTTGATTTATAGCTTTTAGAAACATCATGTCAGGGATATGGGATATGGCAAATACTCAAGCATTTGCTTAGCTAAAAGATAAAGGGCTATAAAGCCAGCTGAGATACGACACAGAAAACAAGGTTTAGCATAGTGTACTCAAAACTGCAGGTCATCTCTCTTCAAGACTAGAAAGAAGTAACATTGCACAAGGGTTTGCGCAGAATGAGTTTCTTAAATGCCTGGTTCTTCATGTGATTTTCTGTCATTGACAGCAGATAGAGCAAATTCTAAAGCTAACACCTTTATGCCATTACTCCATTCAAAAAAATTATCTTAATAAAGGTTTATTAGTGAAGTTTTCACAGCTTTATCAGCATCAAGCTTTCACAGTGCGAGGATCTATACAAATACATAGGCTTGCTGTGAACTGGCAGTAGAAAAGTAACCAAATGCTTCTGATTCTCAGAGCATTTTAAACATATTTCCCTAGGCAGCAATAACACAACCCCCTCCACCCCCCACCCCCCGTTCCGTTTACTCCTACCTCTAACATTTACTACAACTGTCTGATGAATATTCTATAATCTACACCAGTAAAACTATCTAGGTTTAGAAAAAAACAAAACACTCCCAACTAAATCTTCTTCTTCCCTCATCTCATCTGAAAAACCCCTGAGGATTTAAACCATAACCAGGATCATTTCAGTGGCCTGGTTTGTAGCCTGGGTCTCCAGACAGCTACTGCTGTACAGCTGAGGAGGGCACAAACTGTGATGTGGGATTATCAAGCTAGGGTAAAGAAGGATAGAGAACTTTTCACAGTGGCTTTGCTACTATCAAACTCACGAAAATAAACTGCAACCTAAGCCTGCTTTTTCATTTTGACAAACTGTGTACGAAGCAGAAATAAGCATGCAGAGAAGAGCTCGGCTTTGCCAAAGATGGAGAGTTACTCATCACTTCAGTGAGGATTTCACCTTTTACATCTAACAGAATTTGTCTTTTTGAGCGCAGGCAGCCGAGGGTGATGGTATGCGTATTTTCTATCAGCTATGAGTGCAGGGCTTTCCCTGCCCCTAAGGAAAACAGCTTCTGAAGATCAGATCCAAACATTCATTTCTGTTCAGTATTCCTGGAACGCTCTCCTGCTTCCTTAACCGTTTGAACCTCACAGTACCCTGTCTGTAAAGTGAGTGTTAAAATACCCGTCTCACATGGCATCGATGACAATATTTTTGCTCAGCTTTAAAACTAGAATGAAAGATAATACAGCATAAATGCCTAGTTTTGTTCCTACTGTTCCAAAAAGCCTTTACAAAGCTAATATTTTGCATTAGGGATCTTTCTGACAGACAATGAATGAAACTAGTAAATGGAACTACTGGTGTCATATCAAAAGAGACCCTTTATTCACCCCATGTTCCTTATTTATTTTTTGGCATTATCTTTTTCCTTCCTATCTTTCCAAGGCCCAAGGCATCAAAATTTACATTTTATTTGCATTCTACCCTCAAGAAGGAAAGAAGGGAGGGAGTAGGAGGGGAAAGTAACAGAGATAAAAGGAACAAGCAGCTCTAGATATTAAGCAGTGTAACCAATTCCTTAAAGTTAGTCTGTGCTTTTGAATATTTTACAATTTATAAACTGGAAACACATCATACTTTGATTTTCAAACAGCAGCTGAAGTCACATGCCTGTTCTAAGCCTTCTAAGGGAAGAGATAAGGAAACTGATGGCGATAAGAAAATACTCACCTGTGATTTTCAGATGGTCCTGGTGGTGTTCCAGATTTCTATGACAGGTGGTGTGGAAGGGATTTGGGAGGTGATGGAGGGAAAGGATCAAAGACATTTGGAAGGACTGTTGAGAATGTTTTTCAATCCTTTGAAAATGGGTCCAGATTCTCCCTTTAATCGCTAGAGTAACACCATTACCTGTTGCTTTTTAAAGGTTTTATAGTTTTAATGGTAATATTAAGCACAATAGCTGCTGTCAGGTATGGAAAATCGTAAGATATTTTTCCCGCCTTTCTTCAAAATTGTCTTTTTTTGAAGTCCTACTGTGCTTAAGAGCTACATCTTTAATTCATTTGTGACAACAGTATGATCTGATTTGTCTTAATGTTCTGTAGTGCTCGAGGTAAGCTTTGTATTACAGTCTGAAATTCATTGCATTCAGTGAGGAAAGTCTGCAAAGGAAATAATACACCACTGAAAGCAGGCTGATAACACATCCATCTGAACGAGAAATTCAGCCAGATATTAAGAGGGCCAGTGCCTGCTAAGACGATAAGCCCCTCTATCTGCAAGCACACCAGAACAGAAGCACTGAGCATGGCTTTCCATGCAAGATGGGAAATAGTTCTGTCCCAACTTTCAGCCAGAGTGGCAGGGTACGAGACAGGCGGTACAGGGATACTGTACAACCTCAGCCCTTGAATTCTGCAGTGATAAGGCAGGCTCCCAGGATTAACAGCCCTGTCAAGGATAACTCTCTGAAGTGCTTATTTGTTTAGAAAAACCACCTCATTCATCATTAAGGAGTGATAGAAATGGAAGCCCTCTGACACAATATCTGAAGTCTACCTGGATGTATGTTTTCTTGGTATTACAGAAAGCAGGAGATAAAAACCTGCTATCTGGATTTGAAAACAGTATTAAAATGAAATGCATTACTTGTTTCTAGGTTGTTTGTTTTATTGCTTTTCATAGAAATATTGCAAGCCAACTTGTAAGTATGTACTTTCCATGATGAGCAGAAGTATACCTATAGGAACTCAATCTTAAGTACATCAATACAACTTAATCTTAAATTAATACACCCCCTTAAGAGAGACTGTTCTTATTTTTTCTTTAAATAGGTGCTTCTAATAATGAGTAATGACATGTCTGGTAAAATCACAAAACTGATTTTTTGTTAGGCTTCAGTTACATAAAAATTTAATTCAACTGAAAATTTGTAATATGAAAAAACTGAAAATCTGAAGATTTTTATTACATGGAGATATTCCATGAATGATCCTATACTGTAAAATCAGAACTTGTTTCTTTAGTGACTTGGATTCCTCAAATCTGGGGATTTATTCACCAGCCCACCTTTCCTCTACATCTTAAAATTATGGCACGGACAAAGGGTCTAACAAACAACTTACTTTAAGAGCTGTCAATGACTTGTAAATACTTTCCTTGGTGGCCAGAAAACTAAAATGAGGATGGTAAGAAGCAATGGTGACTGAAGAATATAAAACACTACAAGAAGTGCTGGGAAGCAATCTCTCACTCTGTTGGTGGTCTTGCAGATACTGGACCTAATTGGATGTAAGGAATTAAAGATATCTTGTTCTGTCATTTTGACAATGTGTGTAGTGAAGCAAACTAGGGGAGTTCTTGTTTTACCAACATAAGATTTCAATAGATTTGTAGTAGGAAATGGTAATTTTGTTGCGTTTTCAGTCCCATGTTTCATAGCCTGTTACTCTTTACTAAATGTGTTTGGAATCCAAAAAAGCACAAATGCCCCTGCCCCACCCTCGCCCTTGAGTTCGATGTTTCATTAATTTTTTCTTTTTTTTTTTTTTTAATGCTGAGCAAATATGTATAGGAAAAACTAGCTTAAATGGCTGTGCAGGGCATTAGCACACTCCTTACCCATATAGGAGCAGTCTGCCAATGGAGAATGACATATATTTCAGTAAAAGGAAAGAATTATGCCGAATCACTGTCTTCATCACAGTAATGGTGTGACTAGAAATACTAAATCTTGTCAATAATTTGGCATCAGAGTTGATGCTGGTACTGTTTTTAAAATTAGCAAGTGATATATGTTGTGTATGATGTGGTGTCAGTCACTGTACATTTGAAATCGTCACAGATTTCTGCTATATTTCTAATTTTATGGGTTTTTTTAAACATCTGACTATTCAAGAACTGCTCCCTTAGAAGATGCTAATTAAGATACTGGAGTCTCATCTAATATTTATACTTCTGGTGTTGTACTAGATCATTTTGCAGTGCATGAACAGTGTCATGAAGAAGGAATTAGAAGCAGCATAGCTTTGAGCCTCAGATAATCCTTCACTGATTAGTGAGATTCGCATCATCACCTATTCTGAATGCACTCCTCTCAGGATGTTGATAAAGCCCTTTGGTATCACAATATGGACTTCCAAGCACAGCTACGGCTTTTTTACCCAATCAAAGCAAAACCCTCAGTTCACCTGGTTAAGCTAGCTAATCCTAAATCGGCTTTTAGATTGTCACTTAACAACTCTGAGGCACTCCAGAAGGATCTTGCACAAATCCTGTGGTAAATGAGGCCTAGGCTGAGTGAAAATGAACAAACAAAAAGCTTTAAAAATGGACAGCAAATTCTTTATCTAAGATGTATTTTTATTTCTTTAGAGTGAGAGTTAAGACGTCAGGAGTTGGGCAGTTCTGTTAAACTGGTCTTCAAAAGATGATGTATGCCAGCTTAGATTTCAAATGATGACATATGACTACATATTCAACTGCAAACTAGTGCAATTAATGTGCAGAGTGTTCGGTGTTTCGTAAATTTTTAATGTGTGGATGACTAATAATACAAAATTACAAGTTTTAATATAGAAATTGAAAAGTTTCAGTAGTTCATACACATTTGCTGGCTTTAAAAATGTCTGACAATCTGAATTTATTGATGATACTTATACTCCTCAACAGTACGTCACTGTCTTCTGGTGAAATTTTTAGCTAAAGTTACACACCCATGTCAATGACTGTACCTTGCAGTAAACTGCATGCTGTCATCTAATCCCTAGGGCTCACACTGTACTATCTGTATTGAAAACCCCTCTAGCTTTTTGGAAGAAAATCGTGTCCCTTTGTAGGCAGGGACCAACTGCAGCAGTGTGGCTGTGGCTGCTGACTGGCAAGCAGAATGCAACATAATTCTTGCCTGTGTTAAAACATGTGCTGCCCAAGTAGGTTTGCATTTAGGCTTCTTCAGTTTCATAGGTTGTATTGTAGAATTATTCCACTGAACACATCACTATCTGAAGTCTCATACTGGAATTTGTAGTAAGGAAACACACAGGAGATATGCTCTGAAATTATCTTAGAATTAAGTGATAGCTGAAAATTGAACTTGTAACACAGAAATACTCAAATTTTTAAAACCTTCCTTTTGTACGGAAATGAGGGACCAAGATTCCCAGCACTGCTTGACAAGTGAAGGCACTCACAGCAAAAGATACGAGTGGCAGAGAATAAAGGTCTTGCCATCTGAAGCAGATCACTGAAGTACCAATGCCAGATTAAATAGAAAAAATACACAAAGATCTAAGTTTATTATCTTTCATACTGAATTGTTTAAAAATAATAAATAGAATACACAAACCCTGTACCACAGTAGTTTATTTTGTCTTGTGGGAAGTTTTAACAGTTTCTGGGATTAAATGGCTTTCCCCTTCTGTGAAGGGTCTGATGTAAACTCTTGTACTGAGGCTTAAAGTCTTAAGGTTGTTAGAAGTTTCCATCAGTCAGTCTGTATGTCAATGGATAAAAAGTTGGTTGCTAATCTGACCTGTTCATCGCTCTCTGGAAAGATGCCATCAAGCTACAGACACATTTGGCAATGTTGGGGGAGGAGGGGGCATTGAGACAAATTGTTAGAAAACTCCAATTCTGCACATGCTTATGCTTATTTTGTAACTGAAGCCTCCACTTTATAAATCCCTATGAATTATATACATTTGCCTGTTTAACAGAGGAGAAAAAAAATGGGCTACTTTTCATTTCTGAGATGGGTTAAAATAGCCTTTGTTGTTTAACATGCTAGCTCCATGATTTTGCTGAACAACGTATGCTCGCAGTGTTACACATTAGTTCACTGCAGAACAGACTTGCAAAATGTCTGGGAAAACTGTTATCTAATACCCATTCATCTGGATGAGAATAGTAGTTACAAAACTTTCCAAATTTATTTTGAAACAATTTAAAAGTAAATCTCCTAGAATTTCTGAAAGCTGCAAAACCCTCTCACTTCAATCCAGCATAGGGTTTTTTTGTTAGCATGCAATGAATTTATTTCCACTAAAGTGGTAAGAATCTTTTATGCTGAGATTGCTTTTCTAATTGTGTCAATTCCTTATTTTAGTTGCTTTTAGCTGCTTTTTCAGAAACAACAGATTTTCTGATTTGTGGGTGTGATATAGAAATTGTCTTTAATGAGATTCAGCATTTTTTTACCACCTGAGAAGTTGTGCTTTTGTTTCTCACCCTTTAGATCCAGATGTATCCTTCTCTAAATCTATACTTGCAAATATAGAAAAATCTAGGAGCAAATCTTGAAATACAGTATTTAGGCAACATCCTTTTTTTTCCCAGCAATGGGATTCTTGCCTCAAAAAGAAGTGAGTAGGAAGGGATTGGCAGTTTGTCTGCATTTTGGCAAAATAGGTTTTCTGCCTCTAGTGATTCCCTTCATTCATTTGTCAGCAGAGAGTATCTGTAACAAGGATTTAAACTAAAAAACTGAACAGAACTTTTCTTACTCTGAAGCACAAGAAAGAGTGGCTATTACAGGCCAGACCCTGAGATTAGGCTTTACTGCCCAGACATTAAGTTAAGGTATGTGTAGGTAGTTTAATGATCCACAGAACACAGGTTATTCTTTGCATACTACTACTACTCCTACTCTGTAAATTTATAGGAAACTGAAAGCACTGCTAATTTACATATTTTAAAATACGGTGACTATATCTGGAAAAGAATAAACCAAAAAAAAAAATGGTATGTGCTCTGAAAAAAAGGCACCTTATCTTAATGAAGGGAAAAAAATACAGCAGCCTCTAGAGGTACATTCACTGCAGCTGAAATATCCTGAGAGATGTATTAATAGGTCCAACTAAGGCTTAGTGATAGGATCCAGCTCACCTAACTTGAGATGTCCACACTGGACATCAGAGTCCCAGCAGACTACCTATTTCCTCCAGATAGTCTGCAAAGAGTTACAGAAAATTTTCATGTGTCATTCATCTGGTGGTGTATTTCAGCAGCTATTTCAGACGGAGACGTCCTGCACTGCACTTCCCCATACACATACTGACCGCCAGCAGCAGCCCGTTTAGGTGTAGATATCTGAATATGGTGAGTATGTGTGAATGCAATATTTGTCTTCCAGACTAGAACGGACAGTAAGTCCAAAGAGAAATACGTTTTTTGTTGAGGTTTGTCAAAATACCCTTCCATGCTGTGTAAGAAACAATAGTAGCTTCTATAGCTATACTATATAGTCTGCTTTGTAGACTATGGAAATCATAGCTCATCCACTTCCAAATAAAATTTTACTGTAAGAGAGAGACTGACTAATGCATGTGTTTTTGGAACTGGCAATTAGAGATCAGCTATGCCTATCTGGCATATATCAGGCATGTCACATGCCAGAAGTTGATGATGAAGGTACTCAGGTCAGGGGTGCGCCTTGTCACACCCTGTTTGTAGTTGACCAAAACAAGCTAATAAAAGTTAACTAGGTTAATTTTTATAGCTCTTTCTATTGGTTGAATGCAGAGTTTATCATTCAGGAGAAAGGTAGTATCATGATAGATGGAAACCAAACATTAAGCACAGACAGCACAAATAGAAGCCAAGCATAGGTCACTGGACAATCAAATCAAGAAACAACAATGGTTTAGGGGTGACTGGGGGCATAGTTCAACACACAGGACAAAACCTTTGGTTTGCAGAAAGTAGAATATTCTTTTGAATTTTACTTATTAAGCTTTTCTTTCAGAAGCAACAGTTGAGGAGTCTTTTGCAGCCTGTCAACAATTCACTCCTCTCGTCTTATTTTTAGAAAGAAGTGGAGAACTATCACAAAACTTTGTGATAGGTCAGTCTGTGATAATCAGCATCTGATGGGGTGGAATAGTCACGTGGCACAAAAGCATGGGTTACAAAACACCCAAAGAATCTAATACAGACAGAAAAGGTCAACATACAAAGAAGAACAAAACAGCTGAAAAACTAGGCCCGTCATGAAAATGGTTATAAAACAAGACATGCCTATGTCTAGCAAGATAGATGTCATTGGCCTTCATTTCTTGGAAGATTTCCCTATATGTCAGTATCGAACCAAGCACTTTGGAAGAGTTAGAAATTTATATCCTGGGGATGCCATCTTTTAGACAAAATAAAATCAATGTCCCAGCTAGTCAGGATTTTTTACTGCTTGTTCCAAAATGAAATGTCTTTATGCCCGATCTTCAACAGATTCCAGATCCTGTCATAACTCAGTTCTCAATTCAGTTTCACTTAGATCTTCAAATCTACATACATTATGGTCCAGTTACACTGTGTTCTGGTTTGAGATAAACAGGGTTAGTTTATCTTTGATAGACACATCAAACAGCCAATGGTGTATTCCTCCCACAATGCCAGCTCATCTCACTGGTTGTGGAGTTTTTGGCGAGCCCTGAGGCTTCATTAAAAACAGTGCTCAGGTGGGACCGTGTCTGTTTTGTCCCACTGCCACCTTGCTGCCTCTGCTCCGTGCTACTGTGCTGCTCCACACGGCCTGGCAGTTGCAACTGCTGCCATTGCTTTGTTCCATGGCCCAGCTGCTGCTGCATGCTGCTGCCGCTGTGCCACTCTGCCGCTCCATGTGGTCTGGCTGTCACCACTGCTGCTATTGCTTTGCTGGCCCTGCTCTGCGCCACTGTCACTGCTGTTGCTGCCACTCCCAGCCCGGCCGCACCACGTACTGTCACCTGAACAGCCTGGTAGCCTTTACTGCTGCTTTTCCTTAACCGCAGTTTGGGTGTACAATGAGCACTGCAGACATCCTCACATCTGATCTGCCAGCTGCTGCCATCTCTCCACCCACACCAGCACAGGTTGCTCCGGTGAAAAAGCAACATTGTCCCAATCATGCTAAACACCAAAAAAAGACAGGCCGCCCAGGAGACAGCTCTGATGAGGAGGCAAGACCAAACACTTGTCAGGAGGATCCGGGAAAGGCTTCTTCCTCATTCCAGCATCAAGTCCTCCCTAAGAAGTTTCATCACGAGGGGAGGAATTGGACCAAGAGGTAACCATTCAGCCTCAGTCCAGGAAAGAATTAATAAATATTAGGAAGGAATTCAGCAGGCAAGTTGGGAAGACACTCTTCACTTGGTTGCTTCTTTGCTGGGATAATGTAGCTGATACAAGTGATTTAACAGGTAGAGAAGCTGGACAGTTGGGGAACCTGGCCCAAGATGGAGGAATTGATAAGGCAATCAGAAGAAAGTCAAACACAGTCTCTGGAGGTGACTTCTGAGAGCTGTGAAGGACGGGTATCCTTTCAGCGATGACATCGAATGCTGTCCTAGAAAATGGACTATCCTGGAGAAAGGTATTGGGTACCTAAGAGAACTGGCTATGAGAGAGGTTATATACGGTGATTGGCAAGCTAATGTTGACCCTGATGAGGTGCCCTGCAACCAGCACTTATTGCAGAAGTTCATGCAGAGTGCACCACTGATATATGCCCATACATTGTCCAAAATGATCTGAGGAAGATCGGGTGATGATTGGGCACCAACAATAGACAACATGACTAGTAGGGTATGCCAATATGAGGACAGTCTTTCTCACCACTCTCCCATTATTGCAGCTGTGGGAAGAATGACAGAGAAGGTACTGGACTCACTAAATAGAATGGAAAAAGATCTAACTCTTCTCCCGGATGGACCCATGTTTCAGCTGTTAAGAGATGTGCTTCCCCAAGACCAACCTAAAAAAGACAGGGCATGTCATGATGTGACCACCGGTTTGCTTGAGAGATTGTGGAGGACATGAGAAAATGGGATTGACAGCCTACTGCTGATTTAAGGGCACCAGTATGTAAGCTGCAGAGCAGGCCAAACCGAAATGAAGGCTTGCCCAGAAGAATAGCTGCTCCAGTCTCTAGTGAACCATACCAGGGCCCAAGGAGCAACCCTTTTTGTTGAAGCCACCACAAGCCGGATGGACCCATCCCTTGATAGTGGACTGGACTCTTAAGGATTAGAGGGGCCCTGCCTCTAGCCAGGTGGATGGAGTGGCCTGATAGATGGATTCCATTAGAAACACCGGAGCCGCAGCCCAGCTCCTTCACCACCTTCTACCTGCAAAAGAACCTCCCAGACACCACTAAAAGTTATGTGTTCAGACTTAATTGCAATGGCTTGTTCAATTATTTTTTGTTCTACAACCCACACTGGGGCACTGCTGAGGAGATTCCAAGGTGGCGGTTGTTCTCACTTTTCACAGCAGCAGCGCCTGGGGGCTTTAATTTGCCTCCTCCCAGCTTTTCATTTTTGCTCAAGGTTGCTATCTCCAACATCATCTTATGGCATGAGGGCCCCATGCCTTCTCCTCCTCTTTGGTGCCGAGTCCCCCAGGGGAGGAGATCTGGCATGGGATGGTGATCTCTTGCCAAAGGATGATGATCTCTTGTCAGCCATTTTTGATCTGGTCCAACTTTCCAGTCTCCCGTCATGCCTTTTCAATCTCTTGCCACAGCTTTTCCATCTTACCTGACTTTCCAATCTCCTGTCATAACTTCTCAATCTCCTAACAGACTGGGGATTTTTATCCCAGGCTCTCCATAACGCTTAGCTCCAGCCCGCTCCTCCAAAGGCAGCTGCCATGGCTCAGCCTTGTTTCTGTGGGATTCAGATCATGCAGTGCCAGAACCCAGCCCACTCTCCCCCTTTTAAAGGGATATGCCCCTCACGAGAATGGGTAGAATCCTGGCTGGTCCTGGTCACTAAGGCCCCTCTGGGCCAGGGCAACCAGATGCGATGGGTCCCTGCAAGGCCTGGAGACCCCCAGGACCCCCTGGGGATATTCCCAGTGAAGCTTTTCCACCCAGCAGGAAAAAAAAAACCCAACATTTAGTTCTCAGTGGCAGAGGAAGAAGGTGAATTGAGCCAATTTGCAGAGGTAAAAGCCATCCAGCTGGCCCTAGACATTGCCGAATGAGAGAAGTGGCCAAGAATGTCCTGTTACACTGACTCCTGGATAGTGGCAAATGTCTTATGGGGATGGCTGAAGAGGTGGAAGAAAAACAACTGGCAGTGTAAGGGTAAACCTCTTCGGGCTACAGCTCTGTGGCAGGATATTACTGCCTGGCTGGAGATGCTGATAGTGTGGGTACGACAGGTAGATGTCCATGTGCCTAAAAGCCAGGAAACCAAGGAATGTAAAAATAACCATCAAGTGGAACAGGCAGCCAGAGTATGCCAGGTAGAGCTAGCCTGGGAACATAAAGGTGAATTGTTCCTTGCTTGGTAGCCCCCTGACTCTTCTGGTCATCAGGGAAGAGATGCAACCTACAGATGGGCTCATGACTAAGGGGTAGATTTAACCATGGATGCCATTGCACAGGTCATTCGTGACTGTAAAGTATGTGCTGCGATTAAACAGGCCAGAAGGTTGAAGTCTTTGTGGTACAGTGGACGGTGGTTAAAGCATAAGTATGGAGAGGCCTGGCAGGTTGATCACATCATTCTCCCTCAAACTCACTATGTACTCACAATAACAGAAGCAAGCTTCTGTGGCTGGAGACCTATCCTGTGCCTCATACCACTCTGGGTGTTGAAAGGCAGATCTTGTGGTGGCATGGGACTCCATAAAGAATTGAGTCAGATAATGGGACTTCAAAAAATAATCTGATAGGCAATTGGGCCAAAGAACATGGTATTGAATGGATCTATCACATTCCCATCGTGCACTAGCCGCTGGGAAAAAGGAGCATTATATGGCTTGCTAAAAAACACTTTGAAGGATGTGGATGAATGGATGGAGGAACTTGGAAAAATTGGAACAAACGTTTGGCAGAAGCCACCTGTCAAGTTAACACTCAATCAATCGAGCTGGCCCTGCCCAGTGAGATCTTTTACATACTGTAGAGGGGGATATAGTCCCTGTGGTATGTGAAAGCAATCTGTTGGGAAAAGCTGTCTGGGTTTTTCCTGCTTTAGGCACAGGGAAACCCATTTGCAGTGTTGTCTCTGCCCAATGCCCTGGACACACCTGGTGGCTAATGCGAGAAGATGGTGAGGTCCATTATGCACCACAGGGGAATTTAACCCTCGCTGAAACAACCTAAACTAGACAAATATGGTGTTAGTTATTGTATAATGTATAGAGATGCACATAGCGTACCTGGTATGGAATAAGGGGTGGAATGTCCTCTTTGAGATAAACAGGGTTAGTTGATCTTTGATAGACACATCAAACTGCCAGTGGTGTATTTCTCCCACGATGCCAGCTCATCTCATTGGTTGTGGAGTCTTTGGCAGGCTTCCTCAAAAACGGCGCACTGGTGGGGCCGCATCCCTTTTTTCTCCCCTGCCCAGTGCTGTCGCCACACACTGTGTACAAAAAACTGCTCTTGTGGTACCACATCACTGTTTAGTAACACTTTGTAATACATTCACAAAGAAAGGCACCGCAGGACACAGTATGGCTACTACAAGTATATTTTTGATAAATGACATTTAGAAACCACTCTTAAAAGGATCTTCTGATTTCTTTCATCTGTTTTTTAATGTTTTATATGTTTATGTGGGCTGGCTAGTATGATTTTTCAATGGCAAAAAAAAGGAAAAATATTATTATAGTAATATACTAGTGAATGAAAAAACCCCCACAGGATCAGAACCTAGAACTGCTAATGTAAGAGACAACCATGTTTACTAAGTCTAAATAGACAGTTGTATAAATAAACTGTATGTATTGTCCTTCAACTTGAAGAGAACGGAAAAGAAGGGAAGGTCTTACCATTATATTCAGCAAGATGTTCTGGAACATGTTAAAGAGAGAAAACTTACTAATCTCGATGCTGGCTACATCAGATGCATTTGACAGTTGCACATTATCTAGATTATAGGTGCATTTGTGCATGCCTATATCTGTTTCTTGGCACTGCATATCTTCCATTTGTTTTGAGCAAAAGATCCCTTAAAAGTTAAAGGTGTGCCCAGTGAGTGTAGCAGAAAATAAATTACGGGTTTTTTATCCTGTCCTATAGTTACATAAACCAGAATGTACTGTTAATTTAATTCCAAGTTCCTAATTTATAGAAAACATCAATTACATCAGTTTTAGTCCTGAATGTGTACTGAATCTAGAGCCATCTCCAGTCTATCAACAGTACAAAGATGTCAGAAATAAGACATTCTGAGTTGGTGAATTTTAACATAAACCGGATTCCAGGTGATACTGGCTTGTTTGGAAAGCCGTTTTAAAATATGTTTGAAAACATGGTAAGACAAAAACTCACTGGATAATGAAGCTGCAGTTTCCTAATTCTGTGGCAAATTTCCCACTGACTTCTTGTGATACCAAGCTTTCTTCCTGTAACTGAATGAATCTTAGGTATTTAAAACCTGAGTGACATTGGTCTCCTTGTATTTGCATTAAAAATAAAATGAATTTGCAGCATGTATTGTGCGTTTTTCGGTGAAATAGACTTAACAGCAAAATATAGATGCACATGCATATTAACAGACACTGTTTCTTTCTTGCCTCTTAAGCCTGTACTGAATTGCAGGCTCCCCTGAACAATTCTATCACACACAACTAGGACTGTCTCACAGACCCAAATCTAATTCTGTGTCCAGCTTGTTTCCGCCTCTTTCAGCATCTTCGTCCCTAACAAAAATGCTACTGGTGGAAAACAGTGAATTCCCACCCCAAAAGTAATAAACCCAATTCTAACCATTTTAATAAAAATGCTAATTAGATACAAATTAAAAAGCCCACAACAACAAACACAAACAAAAAAACAAACACAAAAAGTACATGCCTTTGGATGGGCTTCTAATCCTAGAAGAACCCGCATTTCATGGTCAAATTTATCAGTTAGATGAGAAGCCCCAAACTCCCAAATAAACACACGGATTGGGAATCTTACTATAGGTGCTGGAGTT
The DNA here is from genome assembly GCF_000710305.1 of Buceros rhinoceros silvestris. Classification (NCBI taxonomy): domain Eukaryota; kingdom Metazoa; phylum Chordata; class Aves; order Bucerotiformes; family Bucerotidae; genus Buceros; species Buceros rhinoceros. Next base: position 735 of record NW_010424121.1, on the reverse strand, counting down.
TTTGTTTTTAATAAGTCAAATTGCTACTTAATCTTGCTACTTTAGCAATTGCAGCATGAGGTTGTGTTAGCATTTTATAATCTCCTTTTTCCAACAAATCTCATTATTATGTTCAGTGATGCTCACAAAAATCAAGAAGTCCAGACATATAGAACCAAAAATTAAGAGTATGATAAAAGACCCCACCTGATTTTCCAAAATCTTATACACAGTTTTAGGTTTGGTTTCCTTCAAACCCATTCTTAATCAATCTTAACTGTTTTGTTCATCTCTGTTTTTTCTAACATAAGAAATTCATAGTCACAATAAACAAGTGAGCATGCTGAACCAAAGAATTGTGAGAACAGGATCTGGCAAAACAAATAAATAACCGTAAATAAGAGCAAA
>NW_010424121.1:0-205 GCF_000710305.1 Buceros rhinoceros silvestris | reverse complement strand
AATGCTGAACTCTATGCATCGCTGGCATTCTGGAAGGCTGAAGTGTTTTATAGGCAGTACCATATGCTAGAAAATAGAATATATTCATGGGCATTTTTATGAAAGCAGGGAATTTGCCTTTGGGAAGTTTTCATATGTTTGTGGAAATTCACAAGCTTCCCATAATTTTCAGGCATCTGTGATTTTCTTTCTTCCTTTTTTTTTT
>NW_010424120.1:34172-34408 GCF_000710305.1 Buceros rhinoceros silvestris | reverse complement strand
GCCTGGCGACCTGAGGAGGGGGGCGGCGGCTGAGGAAGGTACGCGTTACCCGCCGCGTTGCGGGAGGGTAGCAGCGCGGGAAGGGCGCTTGTCCCCCCGGGTTGCTGTAGGAGTTGAGTGACGCCTCCCGTGCTGCGGAGGGGCGCGGGAGCGGAGTGCGGGCGCCCCGCGGGAGGGGCTTCTCAGTGTACGCATGCCTCGCGTGCTGGCGTTGTGGCTGGAGGGATCGCATCCTC
>NW_010424120.1:11481-34043 GCF_000710305.1 Buceros rhinoceros silvestris | reverse complement strand
GCTGGCGTTGTGGCTGCAGGTACCGCATCCTAACCTGGTACGGCTCTGGCGTGGAGCTGTTCGACATTGTGTATTCCTGTCCTAAGAAATTACGGTGCATGCACAGGCCCTTCTGTTTCCTGTTGATGCAATCCTGTGTTGAAGGGAAATGAATAATAACAATGTTTTGTAGTTTGGTGTTTTTTCTTTTGTTTTTGTTTTTTTCCCTAAGGCTGCTGCCCTGTAATTCTCTCCTTCTCTTACTTGCCATCTGGCCTCTCAGGGAAATCGCTGAGAAGCAGAGATGTGCCTGGCCAAAGGGCTGGGCTTTCTGAAAATGATACTCTCTGCAAAAAAGTTCTGACTCAGCCGTTTGGCTTTCAGTCTAGCAGTGCACAAGGGCTTCTGTTACTGTCCCTGTGAAGATTCTGCATTCCGTAGCTTGGAAACTGGTTTGTGAATAGGGTCCGGATAACTAGCACTGCTAATGGCTTTTGTTTTTCAGATTATGGAAGATTCTGCATTCCGTAGCTTGGAAACTGGTTTGTGAATAGGGTCCGGATAACTAGCACTGCTAATGGCTTGTGATTTACAGATCATGGATGTTTGCTACTTCAGTTAAGTCCTTGTGCACTGCCACCTCCCACTCCTCTGTGCTTTGGAAAGTGAGATGGATATGCCTCAAAAGCTTACATCTGGTAGACGCTATGTGAATTTGAGGCTTGGCGGCCTTTGCCTGCTCTATGTGAGATTAGTCTCTTGGAGAAGGAGTAGATGAGGGCTGCAGCTGTTGCGCGTGCTCTAGGAGGATGTTACCGAGTGGCGTCATTGATTATATTTGAATTTCAGTGCTGCTCAGAGGTTCTGAATACAGTAGTGAAGTTGTGGTGGAGCTCATATTTTACAGTATTTTTGTCTTAATTTGCTATTGTCACCTGTATTGTCTTAAGTACTCCTTCAAACTCTGGCAACTTCAACATGTGAATGAGTGCAGAAGATTAAATTAATGGAGCCTAAGTAAGTATGTCCTCTTTGAAACTTGATCTGCACATGGTTAGAGTGACACAGGATTTTGTCCTAGGCTGCCTCAGAAACTCAGTTCTGCATTCAGTCATGTCATAAGACTTTGGTATGACCTCAGGCAAGTTGATAACTTGCTTGTTAAACAGAACCAATATAATTGCTCAAGGTATCAAAGTTTACTCTGTAACTTTTATGAGGTGCCCATCTGCTTCAACAGGTGCTATGTGATATTAGTCACTAGCTATTCAGAGGGGTGGATTGTCTACTTTTACGCTCCTGGCAAGACTGCAAGCCACCACATGTTTTAGGGCTTCCTATTCTTTCTCATATCCTTTTGTGTTCTTCATCCCTTGCACATCCACGCTGTTGCTTTACGAATGCCATGCAACTTTTTCCTGCAAAGAATGTATTAGGTTTGGGGAATAAGAATAGGACAGAAAGTGAAGAGCAGTAGGAAGCTTGCTGAGAGCAGCAAAAATTAATTCTGTAATAGACATATCATAATGTTTTGAAAATAAATTTAAAACTGACCTCACTTAACATGTGCTAGCCAGAAAGAAAACTAAAAGAAAATTATTTGTAATAGGATTCTACAAAATACTGCATCCATGAGTGGGCAGTAGGTTTAAATTTCCTTCAGTGTAGAAATACCAAGAAGCTTTAATGAGCTTGGTGCTGTTGTAATCCTTTCATGAAGTGACTTACAATGTAGACCTCAACTGCTGCTAACATTGGTAATTTTTCCATTGCCCTTTTTGTTACATGTGATTGTAGTGGCTTTTCCGAAATACCCATTGAACAAAGAAGTGGCAACAGTGCAGTGTTTGAATTTGGCGTATGTCTTGGTATGTTTGGAAGAAAATCTATTTACTACATATTAGTGATTAGAAAATTACATTTGAAATATGTTAGTGATTCCTAAAACCTGACTTTCTGTTCTCGTGACTTGTGCAATTGTGTTTAAGAAAAATTCTGTCTACTGCTGGTGTATCTTTTTAGGCCTCTTGCATCTGCATTTGTAGAAGGTATCCAAACTTGTTCAAGTTTGACAAAGCCTGGCAGAACTTCTCTTTGGAGAAATTGGTAACTGAAAGAGCTGTACTGATGCTGTTTGGTCAGTTGACTTTAGATGTAGTGGAAAACTTTGTTTGACAGCTGTCTTCCAGGTGCTGACATGTATTTGCCTGTGTAAAGGCTTTTTAAGCATTCCTCACATGTAGATCTTTTCCTTTAATCGTATGTGGCTTTAAAATCCCAAAACATTGTCCAGTACTGTGTACAAGAAGAGTGATTTTTTTCCCTGTGTGAGTAAGCCCTAAAATCCTAGCAGAAAGAGGATTGGGAGTTTTCTTATTCATCCAAATTGACAGTTATGTTTATAGGATCTAAGGCTTAACTGCGAGCTGTCTGACATGCGAAAACAATTGCCTCTGGTCAGTAGTGAATGCAGAAGCAGCTGGTTGGACAATGGTCTTTCATCTGCCATTCCGATGTGTTCAAAATTGTCTTTAAACATGTTCAGTTTTAACCATACAATGAAAAGATACTGTAATGAAGTGACCAAGGCTTGCTGTACTCTTTGCTTCTGAAAGAAGCCAATCTGGTCTTGTTTCTCCTCCTCAGGCTCCTAATTTCAGTCATTCCTAGCTGGTCTGTTATATCGTTACGTAACACCATCACAATGCCTGTGGTAAAAGCAGTAAAATTTCGCTTTCCTTCACTAGTGTTTAACTTTGTGAGCATGATGCTACGCAAACAGGCAATGTCATTGCAGGTTTGTCGAAAATTGCCGAGGAAGAGGTCAGATGAAACAGGTACGAGCGTGGCTTAGGACTAGTGGAGAGATTCCTTACCTGGGATGAAGCGTTGAGGTTTGTTGTGGATGTTGTGAAAGGATAAGATATTTTTCTTGCTTTTTAGCAAAAAAGTGTGATATAAATAGTGAATGGTTATTAAGAAATTGCTTATGAGAGGGGTCTCTGCAACATCTTTTTGGCAGTCTGGCTATTTTTAGAGGTGTGCTTATTAGCTCCCCACGCCTTGATTTCCTAAGTGTTGTCAAGTGATGATGTTAAGCTGAGAAACTTGAAACTCTTGAGACCAACTGATTGATAATGTCTTAATTAAGACAGGTTTATGTTTTATTAAGAGCCAAATCTAGCAATTGAGAGTCTCATTTGTTTCTAGAACTTCTTGTCAACCAGCCTGAATTATTTAACAGGAAATTCTCAGTTACCTCCTCACCTTGTCCTTTATTTTTACTTCCATATGATTTTACTTCCGTATGATGGGCTCTGAGCTTTAATTATACAAGTTGACTTAGTTTTAAGCACAAGTGGTGATGTGTTTTTTTTATTCTTAGTATATGTGACTGAGTACTGAACAATATTAGACTTAGTAGTCTTAATTTAAAAATACATTTTGATGTGCTTAACAGTTTTGCCTGCTTAGTATGTGTTTTGTAAGGTGAATCTACAGCTGGAGTTGTAAACAACAGAAATAACCTTGATTCTCTTTCTCAGCTATCTGTAAGCTTTCTTCTTTGAAGTCACTTTTAACTGTAATATATAAATTATTTCCTATAATATTTTACTGCTTCTGGAATAAGTTTGCAAATCACAGCTACAGGTTTATATCAGTTATAGAGCAAACTGCCAGCTTAGCTATTTAACGCTAGCTTCTTTTGATACTAAAAATGGTATTTTTTCTTCTGGGTTAACTTTTTTACTAGTTTTTTATTTATTGCTTCTCTCTTTGGTTGCACAAGCACTTGCTTTCTCCTCTGGAGAGGTTGTATATAGCAAAGTGTGGTGCCAGTAGCGGTGGTCTGATTTAGGTAACTTGGGAGTTGCAGTAACATGGGTAGTAAAACGTGAAACTGTGGTGTATCATAAAACAGATTCTTGATTTCTCTTAAACTAACAGCTGGAGATCTTTATTTTTGTGGAATGCTTCTTAGACTTTTGATACTCTCTCTTTTCTAACAAAATGTATTTCCTGATCCCATCAGAATAAGAGTTGAATTCATGACAAGTGGAATATATATGATGGATTTTCATGTATGTTGAAATGGTGATTGTTAAAAGCTTACAAGGTTCTTTTACAACTTTTCTCACCTGTTTTTGTAATTCTAGGAGACTCTGCAAAGAATTGTCTCTACTCTAGCGAACAAAAATGATGAAATTCACAACTTCATTGACGTGCTGAACCATACAATAAAAAATATTCAGGTATATATATAAAGGCTCATAGGTTTTAGCTGAGAGGGGAACAGCTTTAAGTTTTGCCAGTTTCAAATTGTTTGGGTAGAATATAAGGGATGGGCTATAAGAATCAAATTTAAAACATACCTTCATGTTGGAACCAGGTAAAAAAGCATTTTATTTAAGTATGTCTCTAGTGAAAGGTATGGTGGTTTTGCCTTTCATGTGAAAAGCTATGGTAAGTTTTGATTTGTGGAAAAAACAATCTGGATTTTGATGCAAAATGTCAAACTCCTGCTAGTCAGAAGTAGCCTGTCTTTTAGACTTCTGCTCTGCTTGGCAGGGTGTAAAATGAGACTATTCTGATACTTGAAGGAAAATTCTTTGCTCTTTCTATTTTAAGTGGTTGCAAGCTGTTGTGCTTAAGTTAAAAGAGAGACTTAATTTTTAGAGGATCTACAGTAGGATGAGTTTTAGGTTCCTTTAGCCTATCAATAAGCCGTAAGTTGTTTGTTTCATATTAAAGCTGAGCCAGGTTAACTTCAGCAATGGGAATCATCCAGCAGATCTTTAAGCTGGCTTGTAGAGTGCTTTTTTTAAGTATCAAGTTAAACCATTTTATATGGAACTGGGTAACTGCCTCCTTACAAATATCTGGCAATCCATATATAATTGTGAAAGGGAAACCAAGGCCTTTTGGCAGGGAACAAAGCTGCCAAGTGCGTTGGTTCTATGCTGGTTTAAGTATCATGGAAGTTGCGTCGATTTCAGTTTTCAGTGTCCTGATGTCTGTTTAGGAGGCGTCCATCATTCCTGATGTTTTTCCCTTTCGATAAGGTGAGGAGCAGTGACATGGTATCTAGTGGTAGTGGTAAAGCAGGCAAACAATGTGACTTTTACTCAAAATCTGGTCTGCATTGCTTCCAATACAAATTGCAGCAGTTTAAATTCTCTTCTCAGGTAAACTCTTCTAATGCAATCAGCGAGTTGGATGAGGAATTTGATGGTCTGTATTCTATATTGGATGAGATGAAGGGAAGCATGTCCAACACTATTCAGCAAGAAGAGGCTCGTAAAATTCAAGCTCTGCAGGTAACCATATAACTGCATTTGTGAATTTCAGCAGCTGAGTAGAAGCAGTTTTAATCTATTATAATTTATTTTAATCTCAGCTGAAAGTGAGATTTTGGTAGTGTTGGAAGAAATGCAATAAGTGTAAGGTAAATATTTTCTGTGATATAACTACTTCTCTGGTCCTTTCTAGTGTACTTCATGGTCTCTGGCATATTTATGTTCTTTATATTTTTATGTAGAAAGGAAGTGGCATTACCTTGTAGAACTTACAGGTGGAGAGTGGCTGCACAGGAGCCGGGTTTATGTATGTTTATTACCTTCAAACTAAGGAACTGCTGAACTGAAATTGGTTTCTTTCTCCAGTTTGGAATACGAGCATCCAAACCTGTAGACGTGCCGAAGTGATTTGCTCAAGCTTGAGCTTAGAGTCCAAAATCACAACAGATATCCTAAGTCCAAGTCTGGTCTTCTGTTGACTAGACTGGCCATCCTCCTCTTGTTAACATCAAGCAAATTCTATATGACTGAGGGAAATTGCCTGGGAACAGGTTGCACTGGTGCCTGCTACTCAACCTGCTATGTGAAATTCACCAGCTTGTAATTGTATAATTTCATGCAGGAGAATCTTTCCAATGGGTTTTAGAGAAACAGAAACAAAAGCTTAACTTTCTGAAACATGTTTAGAGTTTATGTTTTTCCAGTATCATGTGGCAAGTTGGCTCTAGCTTTCAGACAGTGTAGTTGCATGGGACTAAAGCACAGATAAATCTTTTAAGCAGAAGCTGTTTCTCCAGCTCTTTGCTTTAAATGATCCTAGTTGCAGCATTCTTCTCTATAGTTTTTTTTTGCTTATGCAGAGCTGTGAAGGTGTTTGTTCCTGAAAAGCTTCACCTTCTTGTGCCTAGTCACTTTAAAGAAGTTCACGTTGTTCTAGTTCCAAACAAATTCCACAGGCTTCCTTATAAGTTCATAACATAAACATGGTTTATGTTCATAACTAAAGACTGGGTGTAAAGCATTCCATAACATCTGAGTGCACGATTTAAATTATCCACTCAAGTGCACTCTTCCACCTCCAATTTAATCTTTCTCACCATATGTCTGGTTTAAGTCCTTCTGAAGTTTCTCAACAGATAGAGGTCCCACATCCAGAGACGCTTAGGATTTAAACACTTAAAGATTAAGTACTTCTCAATGAACAGCTGACAGGAGAAATTCAGCTGTGCCATGTATCAATTATTCTACCTTCTAGTGAAGAAAAAACTAAAGTTTCTTGCAAGAAATTATTCTGAAACTGTTTTGATAGTTACTCATCTGGGAGTTTACTTTTTAAAATTTTGTCTTAATTTTCTGATAGCTAATCCAACTTGATCAAGCTTGGGTGTGGTTGAACCAAGTTCTTCTGAAAGCTTGTCAGTGTGGTACAGCGTAAAGTCTTAGCGCTGGACCAGACACTAGACAAATTACAGATGCTCTGTTAACCCCTCTTCCTTCCTACAGGGGAAGAGAAAAGGAATAAGGGAGAGAGACTTACAGGTTGGAAAAGAAAACTGTAACTGCTTTAATGAAAATAGTAAAATGAAATTTATACAAAACAAATACAGAACCCAACCCCCCTGATGGCGGTTATGTCACTGTCACCACTAATGCTGTGGGCACGTGCTGGGGAAGTCCCTGTCTGGACTCAGCGGCAGAGGAGAACTGGATGCAGGAGCTGAGTTCTGGAACTGGATTTAGGAATGCACAGATTGGGATCAAAAGCAGAATGGACGGAGTCCTCCTCAGACACCGGCCATTGACGAAGAGAGGAGGAAAGGGCTTGACCCTTGTCATCCCTCAACTTGATACCAAATATGACATCTATGGGATGGAACACCTTGCTGGTCAGTGTAGGGTCCCCTGTCTTGTCTGCTCCTCCCCACAGGTGCGGTCTCTCACTTTCTGCACCCCAATGTGGTGCACAGGATTGAGCAGTGACCTTGGTCTGCTTGGAGCAAGTATAAGCCAGATCCTTTCTGCACACCAGTCCCTGACAGTGACTGTGGACATCAGGCGTTATCACTGCTGGAAGCAAACACTGTCTGCAACAACCTGCCGTTAACTTCAGACAGTGCAGCCGTTGAGCTGAAAAGTGAAATCTCTGAACAGAACGAGTGCTGCTCAATTTCTAACTCAAACCAGGACTTCTAGCTGTATCAAGAATTGCTGAGTTGAACAGCTGAGCTGCACTTAGAAAAGGAAGAGGACAAGTGGAATGTTACAGATCAGTGACATGGTTATTAAGTGCCCTACTTGTTTTTCAGCTGAGGCTGTTCTCTAAGTACAAGCCTAAATGACATTCTCTTTACTTGATGACAGACCAAGCTTCCTCTATAACTGAGGCACTCCAAGCATGCTTTTCCCAACAGTCAATCTACCAAACCAAACTAACAGATGAAAACTGTTGTATTGAATGTATTAATCCAAGCCATTATCTTCTACTGAACTGAAAATTAACTTTGTATAAGGAAACCAAGGACCTTCAGTCTAGTCTAAGCATCCTCTTTAAAGGAATGGACTTGTGTAATTTATTTTCCTCTTAAAGTGCTTGTGCGGTAGTTAGTTTTCTGTAGCTGACTAGATGCTCTTTTTGAGAATAAGCCGGGGCTTAATACTGGTGGAAAAGGGTAAGGATTTAGTATTTAGACTGATCCTTTCCAAATAATTGTCTTGGAAGTTAAGACTGAAAATAAGAATTCTCCTTAAACTTTTGCTTGGAAAATATTGCTTGATTTTGGGGCAGTGTATTCTAATGATACTCGGGTATTTATTTTTAACTCCCAAATGCAGATGCATTGCAGTAAGATGCTGATGGAAGCATCCAGTTACCATGTCATTTCTGTAAAGCTGTTTGAAAATGTCTCTGGCATTTGCTTCTCTGTTTTGAGGAGTTTGCCCAGTACATTTTGGGTGTATCTGAGTTTGTCAGCTCTGGATATCGTCCAAAGGGGAAAGCGGCTGTATTGGATGAATGACAGCTTGTATTTATAGCATGCTTCAAAAGTTATCAGGAAACTCTGTACAAACTTCTAGCTGTCAGACTGTTTCCTTGTTGCTGTTTTATCATTGGATGTTTAATCTCAGGGGTCTGGTAGCTGGCCTAGGTCAATCGCCAGACTTGCCAAAACTGGTTATGCTTCTGAAGTGCTCGAGGCTCTGGTTCTCCAAGCTGATGCAACTGTTGGTTGCTTTTGAGACAGTGCCTGCTTTAAAGCAAGCTGTCTTTCCTTAAGTGTTTTAAAGAAAAATAATTCCTTGCTGTTGACTTGTTCTGAGATATTACATTAAGTATTGCACAAGTAGAAAATCAGCTGTAGGTTGAATGGCGGTGCAAAAGCTGCTGATGGATTTAAAATGTGCATCTTGTTTAACCTACGACATGTCTAGGATCCTGCAGTGTATTCAGAAGTAATCTTTTTAGTTTATACCCATAGTATGCAGTGCTGGAAGTTCTCTGTGGACTGTTTTACATACTGGGAATGGTAGTTTACTAATGATAGAGTTTTAGATAATAAATTTATTTTCTGCCCTTCCCTTCCTCTACTATCACCATTGGTCATGCAGCAGTATTGATTTTAAGGATTGTCTTATGACAACTCTAGAGCTGGTTAAGGATAAAATAATAGCCTTTTTCAAGGCTACTGCTACACTAAATGGTATCAGTTTGTTGATGAATTACTGTTCTGTAAGTAGAAATTGTAGTGCACATAGATATAAGCATTTCTTTCCCTCTGAAATTCTGATGTTGGGAGAAACAGGCCTTAAAATGAAATCTGGGTTTTAAATCAGACTTCACCACCTATCCCAGATCTTCCTCTTTTGGATTTATAGAGTGTGCCATGTATTGCTGTGCATTTGTCAAGTACAGTAAAGTTCTAGTTAACATGGTGTGTCAAAGGTAATAGCTGTGATTAAATAAGTTAATAAGTTGTTACAAATGCACAGCAAATCCATGTAGTCTTAGTACAGTTTATAAATGTTATTTTTTTAATGTGAACACATTAAATTATTCTTACTTTCTGTTTTCGCTTCAGGATCAGCTTAGCCTGTGTAGTAATGCCCTAGAGAGTTCTGAAGAGCTGCTGGAAATTGCTGCGCAGTCGCTGGACATAAAGGACCCTGCAGAATTCTTAAAGGTAGAAAAACCTGCAAACTTAGCAGGAATACTGAGAATAAGGGTGAAGAGGCATATAAACATACAGTTAATGCTCTGTAAAGGACACCAAGTCAAGCGGTATAGGCTTGCATTTTTATGCAATCTCTAATAAAATATTTTTTTTTCTTATTTGGAGCTGGAGGAAGGGAAAAAAATGCCTTTTCCTGGATGACTATTAATGTTAAGCAAACTGTGAACCCAGAAAGTGAGGGTGAAATAAATCTCTGTAAAACTGAACCAAGACTTACAAAATGTGCGATGGCCAGCACTCAAAGCGGTGGCCAGTGACCAGTTAGTCGCCTGGTGCTGTTACATGACACTAGCACAGAGCATCTGTATTCTTGCTCAGCCGTCCATGGGTGACAAGATGTTTGTTTTGCAGAACTTGCTATGCATCTTTTAATTTGCAACCCTGAACTCTATAGCTGTCCTGAAACAACTTGACAAAGTGAATTCAGGGCAACTCTTCCTCTGTTTTCTAAAACCTTCTGTTGCATTTGTATGCTGTGTAAGCAAGAGCCCGATTTGGGCCTCACGTTGTCATCCCAATACAGATAATATGTCTTTATTAGAGCAAACTTGTCAATAAGGCAACGTGTATCTAACTGGAAAAATACACTTAAATTAGTAAAACAGTTTTACATGCATGCTGTGTCAGTATACTAGGCTTGCTATAATAATCCATGTGTTAATAATGGGGCCAGCTACGCCAAATCCAAGACCAAATTACTTTTGCCTTTCTGCATTTTAACAGGAACAAAGACACATTATTTTAAAGGAACAGGCAGGAAAGCTGTCTTACTCTGTCAGTTACACCTATTGGCAACATTTGTGTGCTGCTGTGCTTCCTGAGTGTGTCAGCTGCTTGCTTTGAAGTGTGACAGTTCTTAAACTATTTTTCTTGAGACTTCAGTTTGTGTTGACCTTTCTGTCTTGTCCTACTGATTTTAAAAATTAAGTCAGCTTTTGAGCACTACACAGAATGTGGCTTTGAATTTATTGTAAGTTTTTTATTTTCAGATATCTATAATGCTTTTTTAAATAAAATACAGTAAGGAAAGTTATTTGACTGGGGGGAGGGGAATCTCTCTAAATCTGGAGTCAAAGGCTTAAGATAGTGAAATCTAATTCAGTGAACTCTAATACCTAGGATCTGAAACTTGTATTACAGTAGCTTGCGCTTGTAAATGTGCGTTCAGATATGGCATTCTAAGGTAATACAGCCTTGGCCATTACCTAGCTGAATCTACTGTTCTGCTCATAGGAATACAAAGTGCTCCTGAAAGGGCAGCTCCAGCTCTTACTCTCTTTTATTGGCACAAATTTTCTTTGATTTTGAATTGTCCAGTAAACCAGTTCAGGAGAAGCTAACATAAGACTAAGATGATTTTTTTAATAATTTTTTTCTATGTTAGATTTTTGGAGGCTTCATTCTCTGAGCTGGTTTACCTGAAGTCAGAAGAACATGAGTGCCAGCACACAGGAGGGTTCAGTGGTAGACTGAATGTGATTTGACACTGCTGATCAGCCCATCTGAGATGGTGATACCATTTTTGTCAGTAGCCTGGAAACAAACCAAAGTCAAAAGACAGGACTGTTTCACAGAAGCTTGTTCACTGAGTCCTGGCTACCACATATTCCACAAGATGTGGAGGTTATGAGTAAGGCTTTTGTTTTTAAGTAGGTCTGTTTTGTCTACAGCTGTCATGTAGGAAAATCAGTCAATAGTTACTACAGTCACTTTGGTTTGAGATAAAACTAAACTACCTTTTAAGCTAAGTTATTTCTAAACTCCTGGATTTTTGTGTTTCCCACGTTGGGAATGTCAAATTGGTTTTATAACAGAGACCACTGTGACTTTTTATTGAGAGTGCTTAGTATTTAATAAAAAGTTTGGAAGTTTTCCACCTCTGTTTGACTTTAAACTGGGAGGCTACCTGATGTTTGTCTTCTCTTTGAAAGGGAAAGTATTTCTGCTGATTGGCAACTCAGTCAAGTAGCAAGAGATCTACTAAGCCATCACCACTTCAACAATAACATTTTGCCTTAGGTTTGCAGTTCCTCTTGAAGGACAGGAATTTTGTCTTTCCAAATGCTAGTTAATGTTTATTTTTGAAATACGCTTCAACATTTCTCCATCTACTTCACTGGTATCATTTAAATGCTGGGAAAAAGTTTTTCTGAGTTTTTGAATAGACACGAGGAGAGAGCCTTTAAGGAAGTGTTGTTGGAATAGTACATTAATTTTCAGAGGAAAGTTAAAACAAGCCCTATTTTTTTTGTTTGTTAGAGTATACATCCAATGACAGATAGCCAAACAAGTCAGGAATGGCTGCGTGCCGCAAACAAGCACTTTACAGTTTCACAGAAAATACTGTGGTTGTTAAGTTCTAATGACTTGGTCATTTACCTCTTTTAAAATGTGATGGAGAGTAACTTAACTGGTTAAGAGAAATCTGAAGAGACAAAGTCACGCCTAGGAAGTTGAGTAATTTGGAATTGGTTTAGTGGGATTCCTGAGATCAGTTTTCTTCCTAGGTGATACATTGTTGCGGTTCTAACCAGTACTATTAACATGCTTTATGGGAAAACTTGTTTTGTTAAATGTTGAGCTCGTTTTGATCCTCAAATCTAGCAATACAGCTGAGATTGTTTTCAACCTTCTTGCATGTTACTGCCGTTGATACTTGCATGGAAGTACTAACTACTTTCTCTCTCTTCTCCCTGACATGCATCAAGGCTGCCAGACAGATCAAAGATAGGTACAGTACAATGTCTGTTGCTTTTGTGTCTTTGTTTTAGTCTTATCCTTGAAAACGCATTCATTTTGAAAGGGTCATAGTCAGCTTAAATCAAATTCATTGACTCTTTCCTAAGTGTTTGTTGTGACATCACAATATTTGAGAGAGAACTAAAACCTTCTGTGCTTCTGATGTAGTGTTTTTGCATGCTGACTGTTGACCTCTTGTACCTTAAAGAGAAAGATGTTTTTAATGCAGGGAAGTATTGCTTTGCCGCAGCTGTTATTATTACTATTTAAGTATACATAGATGTATCATTAATCCAGTATATAAGTGATTATTTATAATAAACTTCTTATGTATTAGTACCTGATGGCTGAAATTTAATAATGTTTCAAGCTGACTCTGTTCCTTTAAGTTGTGGAAAATCTTGTTGTTGTTTGGGTTTTTTAAGTACTTAACAAATTTTTGCTAGCCAATTTTCCTTTTGAATGTAAAAAGTCTTGTAGCTGATGAAATATTTCGAGTAACATCAGTGACTAGTGTCAGTGAAATTGCTATTTCTATTAGCTCTTCTTTGAGCTGTGTCTTCAAACAGTGGTTCAGAAAGCAAAACTTTACTGTTTCAAAATAAATGCTAAGTTCATTCTTCATGTAGAATAATAATCACCATGTTCCTAGAGTCTGACCTACTGGTTCAGAAAACTTACCATGATGTGCATGGTATTTTGAAATACAGCTCACAGTCTCTTTCCAGACTGTATTGCTCTTAAGGACCAAATAGGTTAGCTTTCAGTGTACAGGTTTCCAGGGGTCTGATTGTCTAAATTATCTGAAGTTTTGTATAAAATGAATAATTGCTTAAGAAATTAATCTTTGCTTTTCCAAGGGTAAAGATTTAGTGTCTTTAACAAATCAGAGGGATAGTGGCAGTGATAGGAATCTTAATTTTTATCTGTAATAAGCATCTTCTTTTCTAGTTTCTTGAAATGCTGTGTGATCTAATCTTTTTGAACCAGTTGTAGCTAGTTCAAGACTGGTGCCTAAACAGAAGCTAAAAAGCTGTCTGAAGCTGACTACTGTGTTCTCTTACTGCTAATCAGAGGATTATTCTTCTTTAAGGAGAGATTTACTCTACCCATCTGGCTGAGCAGTGGAATCTTCTAGGCAGCCCATGCTGACTTTCAGAGCATCGTTTCTGTCTTGGGAAATCAACTGACTTGTCGTCTCTTAAGATGTTCTGTTCAGTGTCATAACTGACTTTTATCCCAAAATTGTAATGCTTAGCACTCTTGACATGCTTATGTATTTAATACTCAACCTCATGTGCCCTCCCCCTTCTTTACTGTCTGGTTGGCTTTTTTTTTGTTTTTCACTGTTCTTTAATGTGCCTGTAGTTAGCACAAAGTCTCTTATGTACTACTGAAGTACTTAATGTGTATCATTTCCTGTGAGCTATTAGGTGTTCTAAAGGTGCCACAGATCTGTGGGTATAAATTGGATACAAGTGCTTGCAGTTGACTTTCGTGGTGTATGTATTCCTTTCTAGTTAAGTGGGAGTTAAGACTTGGGTGCTGTCTGAATTAATGTTATTCAAATCCTGCTGCATGGCCTGATGTCTTCCGAGTCAGAGCCATACAAGAGACTTAGCCTCCTTTGTTTTTGGTGGCGAGGTTGATGGAATGCAGAAGTGTCTTAGCTCAGTCCTTTATTCTGAATACACCTAAAATTTCAGAAGGGGAAATGGGAGCTATGCTTCAGTGTATCATGTAAGACTGATCTGATGCTTGCATATTCCAAAGCAGTATGGTGTCTGCACTTAAGCATTTCTTCATCCACTGAAAATCAGTGGTAGATAGGAAATCTGAGTATTCAGCTTGTTCAGGGCTATTTATAAATGCCTTCTGAGCAGTACGTAACATGTAAAAATGCAGGTCAAAATGGGAGGTGATGAGTGGATCTTGAGAGTAGAAAAGTCTTTGGATCTTTTTAAACTGAAGGTTTAAGTTTCAAATTTTGAAGTATATAAAACACATCCTGGTTCTGCAGTGCTTTCAGTTTCTCATATTCTGTGATTTTGTGTGACATGATAGGAGTTTCGTTTTGTCTCATCCACGTTTTTCCACTAGTAAAAAGTTTTAAGCTCTCCTAGTCACTTCCAGTATTTCTTTGCCTAGCAATAAGGAACAACTTATCTTATCTGTCAAACAGTCACATTAGCATAACTTGCAGTTTTGGAGTCTGTGTTAAATGGTAAACAGTTATCCATTAGAAAAATGTTCTGATCTTTCTTCAATATTTTGGCTAACAGTTTGACATCAATGACATGGATTATCTGGTTGCTGTTTTCGAAAATGGCTATAGGACTTAAACAATGCAAAATACATTTTGCTAATGCTGCTTTCTTAACTTTAGAGTCACAATGGCTTCTGCATTCCGCATCTCTCTGAAACCAAAGGTCAGTGATAGTATGACTCATTTGATGGTGGACTTCGCTCTGGAAAGGCGCATGCTCCAGGCTGTAAAGTTTTTGCCAGGTAAAAATTGTGTGCGGAGAGTTTAATTTGCTACCACATGAATAAGTCACTATATTTAAAACAAACAAACAAAACAAAACCACACCTCGTGTACACTAATGAGCAAATTTTTCAGAGTACCTAAACTCATTCTTATTCATGGATATTAAGCTGAATACCTTGAGGGTAAAAAAGAGGAGAAGTTTTTTTGTGTTAATTTCCACATAGTAAAGATTTTTTGAAAATAATATTGATCTCAGAAATGAGAATGAGTCTTCCAAACCTTGTTTTTTCTTGGGTTGTCAGTTCCTCTGTACTTCCTGAGGCTATCTTAAGTTTGTCAAGACTGTACCTGCTAGCTTGATGTTCAGTGACTCTCCCAAGACGTGGTCAGCTGCAGCAGTGTTATGCGTGGAACTATAAGCTAATATGTCACTTACAAGAGTGGTGATATGTTCTGAAATACGAGAGAGATATAATCTACCAGGGTGGTAATATTTCTGTAATACAAACGTGTATTAATACATCTATTTGTTACTTTGAAAGTAAACTTAGGTGCAGTACACCAGTGTATATCTTTCGTGTCTTTTTATTCATATTGCTTTCCTATTTAAATCACTTTGCCCTTGACTGATACTAAGAATATATTGACAGAAATAATGCTGGCAGAGATGTAAATTGTTTCATCTCTAGGTCACTAATCCAAACTTGTTAAAGGACTTGCCAGCATCAGTTTACATTTCTGCCTGTTTATCTTGTATGCTGTCAATATAGTATGTGGTAGCAGGTGTAGTAATTCACCAACATTATTCCTAGTGGTCAGTGAGCAGTGTCTAGGCAGAAATTCATGTTTTAGTCTGGGTGGAAATCATTGCTCTGGATTTCATCACCAGAGGAACAAGGTAGGTAAGCTGATCACCATGCACCCATTTAACAGGAAAGTGTGAATGCAATCTTGTATCTAGGTGAAGATATTCTATTGTAATGCCAAGCTATCAGAATTCTCTGACACCAAATACTGATGGCTTGAACTGTTGCAGGCAAAATTGCACCGCGCATTGACAGACCTTCATACGTCAGGAAATACTAATGTCGTAATGTGGGAAGTTGAAAACAGGTTTGCGGTTGTGGTAATG
Organism: Buceros rhinoceros silvestris; assembly: GCF_000710305.1. Lineage (NCBI taxonomy): Eukaryota > Metazoa > Chordata > Aves > Bucerotiformes > Bucerotidae > Buceros > Buceros rhinoceros. The sequence continues at coordinate 18,176 of NW_010424120.1, read as the reverse complement.
CAGGCGTTTGAACACTGCTTGCCAGAATTATGCAATTGTCACTCCAATTTGTCATTCCAAACACATGGAAGACTCTATCTGGTGTCTTACACAATGACAAAAATAATTGGGGTAGGTTGCTAATTTTCTGAAATACTTGTCCTCATCTTAATTCTTCTTTTCTGTAAGAAGGGATCTTACTGATATTCTCAAATATTTGTTGGGTGATTTTGAAATCTGATGGCAAATGCATGTAATTAATACTTGAGAATTTGTTGTCGTTTAACCCTGGCAGGTAGCTAACCACCACACAGCTGCTTACTTACTCCCCCCAGATGTGGTGGGATGGGGAAGAGAATCAGAAGGGTAAATGAGAGAAAACTTGTGGTTTGAGATGAAGACAGTTTGATAGGTAAAGCAAAAGTCACATGTGTTAAGTGAATTTGTTCGCTACTTGGCAGACAGACGTTCAAATCTCCAGGAAAGCAGGGCGCCATCATGTCTAACAGTTACGTGGGAAGACAAACGCTGTAACTCTGAGTCTTTGTCCTTTTTTTTTACAGAGCATGATGTTGTACGGTGTGGAATATCCCTTTGGTCAGTTTGGGTCAGCTGTCCAGGCTGTGTTCCCCTGAGCACCCCTTGCGTGCTCACTGGTGAGCAGGCACCAGCCTGCTCACTTGTGGGGTGGTGTGAGAAGCAGAAAAGGACTTGATGCTGCTCAGCTATAACTAACTAAACCCCCAGTATTATCAAACCTGTTTTCACCATAAATCCAAAGCACAGCACAGTACAAGCCTCTATGAAGAATGTAACTCTGTCTCAGCCAAAACCAGTACAGACTTGAATACTTCCTGCTTTCTATTTCTTCTGTGCTGCTTATTGTCCTCAAGTATTTTGAACCTGTACCACCAGTTTCACTGTAGTTCCTATTTGGCTTAAACTGCAGGGATGTGAGAGAGAAAGGGGTGCATTTCAGTAGTGCTAGATTAAAATATTTGAGCAGGTCATGGAGAGAATGTCTAAGAAGGTGTGAAGTAGTGTGCATGAAGCAAACTAGGCCTTCTGCTTCTAGCAGACCTGCTATAGATAGAAAGTGTTTGTATCTAGTTGGTAAAATGAGATATCTTTAAATGACTCAACCATAAATAATGTGATTGTCATCAGTAACTGTGGAGGGGAAACGTGGCGAGCAATCTGTTCAAGAAATAGTTGTTTCTTCTGCATAAAGGCAACCTTTACCCTGTATGTAAATAGGGCTTGGTCACTGGGACATAACTATACAGAGCAACACAGTCAAGGGTTTGAGTGTTATGAAAAGGAATGATTTTTTTGACAAAATCTGGAGGTCTATCAGTTCCACAGGTGCATCAGTATTGTACTTTTTTGATATTCTTGCTTGATACATTGACTTGCAGGCCACTTTCGTATCTATTTCAAGCTTTTGTGAATGTTGAAAGAATGGAAAAGCTTTTGCAGGTCCTCCTCCAAAAACTGCAAACAATAAAATTCTTCCTCCAGCAAAAGTCTTCCTTGAATGTACTTTGAACAGTATGAAGAATATGTAAATGTCATCTTTTGAAAAACACTTTCCAGTGATGTAGGTGCTCTTTGATTTCATGGAAAGAGACTTCCATTGTCTATAATAAAAACTTCAGTTTTTTCTTTAATGAATCTTAGGAATTTTTTCCCCTTCTTTCAAGTCAAAGGATGAACAGAAAACTAGGGAACTGCTGAGGGGTTAATGGAAGCTATTATGCTGTTAGTTGTCTGTAGTGCTGGAAGCAAGATTAGGTGATTCTGTTTGAGGGCTGCAGCTGTACTTACCTCCCAAAAACTCAGAAATAAAAGTTTGCTGCTTCATGTTCTTCCTGTGTAGGGTTACTCTGTAGATTCATAACTGTAAATCCACTCTACCCTAACATGCCCTTACTGCTTCCAGAAGGGGATCAGCGCAACTTAGCAACAAAACAAACATCTGGAAAATGTGATGCAAGTGTTCACTCTAGAGCTAATGTGTATTTCTCATTTTGTAAAATCCATGTTAAATGAAAACAATATGCCTAGTCTTCTACCTATGCTTTGCTAATAGAATAGATCCTCTAAAAGGAATGAGTATTACTGGGCCAAGGGCAACTTCTGAACTCTATAAATCTGAGAACAAATGCATATCGACTCCATTCTCTTCCTTAAACTGATCTGTATTGTCGTTTTTCTGCAGTCCCTAAAGCTCCAGAGATAGATCTAGCAGCATGTCTGGTTGCTGATAACTGCATAACAGTATCATGGAGAATGCCTGAAGAAGACAGCAGAATTGATCATTTTGTACTGGAATACAGGAAAACCAACTTTGATGGTCTTCCTCGAGTGAAAGATGAACAGCGTTGGGAAGTGATAGATTATATTAAAGCTACTGAATATACATTATCAGGTAAAGGTGTTTTTTATACTTCAAACCCAAGAACACTGACATAATTCTATGCTTGGAAGTTTTGCAAAATACCTGTTTTTCCTGTAACGAAGATTCCACTGTTTCACATTAGTCTTGGGTGCTTTGTACAATAATGGCTCTTTCTTTTATTTTGACTTTGAGGTTTTGCAAAAATAATGTTAAATGAAGTTCACAGTAATATATGAGCTCTTTTTTGCAGATTAATATAAATGGAAGACAGCTGCATGAAATAGAACTTAGTCTTGTAAAAATTGTCAATAATTAATGTAAATTCAAGGTGCTAAACTTTCACTTTTTAGGTCTGAAATTTGATACAAAATACATGAACCTCAGAGTACAAGCTTGCAACAAAGCTGTGGCAGGGGAATACTCCGATCCTGTGACTCTGGAAACTAAAGGTAAAACCTGAAAGACTCTAACCTTACATGTTTTCACATATGAAAACCCTTCATATGTGATATGTCTGCATCTGCACGAGCACTGCTGAAACGTGTCCTAAGTGAAAAGGATAACATTTCTGTAGAGGGTTAAGAAGCTTATTGGCGCGATGCTGGCCTTTTAGCATTCAAACACTAAAAACGAGGTAGTGATGTAACTCTCCAGCAGAGCTTGGCATTGGTTATTTTGTATTAAGTACTGCTCCATCATGCCAATATACAGTAAGAGAAGGTGAATGTTGTGGCTGAACGTTGGTAGGACTCTTAGGGTGTCTGAAATGCTGATGTAGTTGGCTGATGATTGGTACTTAGCATGTCACAGGTAATAACTGCTACTGGAAAGCTTTTTTTTTCACTTTGTAGCTGTAAATTCTAATCACTATCAATATTTTAAAAAGTAGCTCAGAATCGCTAAAGTTATCAAATTATTGTGTTAGAAATCAGTTGGTCTGAGTATTGGAAGTGATGTTTTGTGATAGAACACAAATCTTAATTAATATGGTGGAGATAATGATCCACCATTTAGGCTTTAACTATAGCCGAGTCTATAATGTAAAGGGCAAAATGGCTGATATGAACTGGATCTTTAAAATATAAATTCTGTAACTCCTGAATGTTACTTAATAAAAACAGATATATGCAATTTGAATGAGCTTATGTGCATTCTAGTAACTTTTCTAAAATGACTTTCATACTCTAAAGCAACAGTCATCAGATATATCCTATCCACTTAACAGCCACTTGTATTCCTTGCTCAAGCACTGAAAAGCTAATATCGATTTTGATCGAGCAATTATTATGCTTCCCATATTTTTGTTATTTCTGTGTGAACATTTAGTTCACTTTCTTTAATAATTGGCACACAGAAACTCATTATGCTTGTCTATGTGCTTACACAAGTGTAAAACACAGTAAGGTACTGTTGAGCTCTAAACTCTTATCTCAAGTACACTTCAGAATCAGGCTATAATATCTGATGGTATTAGGACACTTACAGATTAGTCTGTAAATAAATATCTTTAGGGAACTTGGCATGATGATCAGTTTTGTTTTCTTGGATCAAGAAGACATGGCATGCAACAAATACCAAGTCTCTTCTCGTTGGTGCATCCTCTACTGTTCGTGTACCTGCAGGAGACTTGACAGTTCAGCTCTGTCTGCCTGTGCGCACTACCCTGTCAATCTAGTATTTTCCAAGTATGCAATCCTTGTTAATCATAAACACCTTGTTGGAGAATCAGTGCTGCAGAACATTTGTTCTTGATTGTAAGAATCTTGGGAGCAGGCTGTAACTACAGAAAGCACTAGCTGAATTTAATTGCTGATAATGCAGAGTTTTAAAGATGAAAAAACTTCGATGTAATCTATGCACTGAAGGTAGATAGATGGGCTTTGTTTAAAGGGCTCCTTTCCTTGATTGCAAGCATCAGACCAAAAAGCTGATGTTTCTGTTAAGTGGAATAGTGCTCTGCTACTAGTTTACTAGTGTGTCTATCATTTTGTATGAATAGCCACTGCTGGGACAGAGCATTATACCATTTCACTGTTTTGCATTTTGTCTTGACCAGCATTTGTGTTCAGTTTGGACAGTACTTCATCTCATTTGAACTTGAAAGTTGAAGATAACTATGTTGAATGGGACCCTACTGGAGGCAAAGGCCAAGAAAAAATAAAAGGGAAGGAAAATAAAAGCAGGTAAGAACTGTGTTTTGCAAATGGTGTCTGGGATGTCTCATCTAGCAATTAAGGGAGGAGGGCAGCAGGGGATGAAAGCACTTGAGGACAATGGGACACCAAAGGAATTTTCATTTAGAAATCTTTCTCTGGAAGAATATTTTATTTGTATTTCCCTTCCCCTGTTACACAGATGCAGAAGCTATTTATGGAAGCTATTAGAAATATGTCTTTATCATTAAATAGCATAATTATTTTTAATATAATTTGTTAGGGTATCATTCAGGGTACTGAAATAACTTGTAGATGTGGTGGACTGACCAGGGCTAGCCACCAAGTGTCCACCAAGCTGCTCTATCACTTCCCCTCAACTGGTCAGTGGGAGAGGAAAATATGACAAAATATTCGTGGGTTGAGATAATGACAGTCTGCAATTACTGTCATGGGCAAAACAATCACAAGTTGGGGAGATGTAAATTTATTGCCAATCAAAAGTCAGAGCAGGATAATGAGAAATTAAGAACGAATGTTAAAATACCTTCACCTCCAACCCTCCCTTCTTCCCTGGCTTCACTTCACTCCCAGCTTCTCTACCTCCTCCCCCTGACCAGTGCAGGGGGACGGGGAATGGGCGTTGTGGTGAGTTCATCATGCATTATCTCTGCTACTCCTTCCTCCTTACACTTGACCCCTCCTCTAATGCAGGGTGCCTCCCATGAGAGACAGTGCTTCACAAACTGCTCCAGCTTTGCTCCTTTCCATGGGATGCAATCCTTCAGGAACAGGCTGCTCCAGCATGGTTCCCACATGGGGCCACAGGTCTTGCCAGGAGCCCTGCTCCAGCATGGGCTCTCCATGGACTACAGCTTTCTTCAGAGCACATCCACTTGCTCTGGTGTGGGGTCCCCCAAGGGCTGCAGTGTGGCTATATTCTCACTCCTCTCTCTCAGTTGTTCTTGTGCAGCAGTTTTTACCCTTTTGTAAATATGTTACCACAGAGAAGCTTCCACCGTCACTGATATGGCCAGTAGTGGGACCATCTTGGAGCCAGCTGGTACTGGCTCTGTCTGACACGGGGGCAGCAGCTTCTGGTATCTTCTCAAAAAGCCACCCCTGCAGCCCCCCACTACCAAAATGTTGCCACGTAAACCCAGTACAGTAGATAAAGTAAATGTCATCAAGCAATGAATGTAATTCTACGTTCAGTGGTGTTAAAGCTCAGTGCTAGTGAATAGACAGCTATTCTACTATAAAAAATAAAAGCTGGCTGCTTTGTCCTTTTAGAAAAAGCCAGGATTAAATAAAATTGGTACAGTGAGTGATACTTGAATTTGTTATCTCCTAACCCTCATTGGTGAGGAAAAGGTGCCAACAGACCAACCCAGATAGCAAAAGCTAATGGATCTGAACTCTTGTAAATGTGGTAGCCCTAAACATATTTATTGAACATTTTAATCTAGGAAAAGTACTCAAGTAGCTTCAACAAAATTCTTGGTAGATTGTTGATTGTTAAGCACTTCGGAATTACTGAGTAAGTACAGTTGGAAGAACATCACTAGATCAGTCTGCTCTGGCTGAGCCCTCAGTATGTGCAAGAATGAAGAATGTGTAAATTTGCTGGACCTTTATTCTAGGCCGGCTCCATGGGAGGGGAAGAATATCCTGATATCTGATTAGAATTTCCTGTGGTGCATTGAGTTCCAGGTGCCTCTCAGTTACCAGTGTGCAATGAGAAAAGCCTGGTTTTGTCTTTTTTCTGAGAAAAGCCTGGCTTGACCTTCTCTGTACGTTCCTGTTACCTTGTTAGAGACAGCAGTAAACTCCTGTCTCCCTGAGGATGAGCAAACCCAGTTGTCTCCCTGTGCTCCAGACCCTTAATCATGTTGTTGGCCCTCCGCTGGACTTGCTCTAGTATGTCAGTGGATAGTCATGAGGAGCCCACACCTGAACACAGGACTTCAGTCTTGGTCTGGCAAGTGCAAAATCGAGAGGAACAGTCTCTTGCCTTGGCCTCCTGGTGCCTTGCTGCTACGGCCCAGGATGTGGTTTGCCACAGGGCACGGTGCAGTGTATTGACCATTGTTGTTGTCTGCCTGTTGTTGGCTCCTGTTGTCCGCTAAGACTCCGAGATGCTTTTCTGTAAAATTGCTCTT
>NW_010424120.1:0-11380 GCF_000710305.1 Buceros rhinoceros silvestris | reverse complement strand
GCTTGTTCCGTGGTTGTCCTCCAGCCTGTCCTATCCTGTGGACTTCTGTCATCTGGGGAGCAGTATCTGTAGCTGTGAGCCTGGTGTTCAACTAGTTCTGTACTCAGTTTACAGCCCACTTCCTAGTCTATATCTTGCCTCTTGAGGTCTGGGGTTACTGTGGGGGAATGGGTTAAAAGCCTTCCTAAAGGCAACATGTGAGGAGCTCTTGGCTTGTCCATGAAGCTGGCTACTTCTTCCTCAAAGATAATTAGTTGATTTTTGGTATAAAAAGCACTGTTTGAGAACTTGAGAGGAACAAATACCTTTCCTATAGGCATATGCTGCCAGATGCATGATAGGTTATGTTTTAGTGGCATCTTAAAAATGGGGGTAATTTACTGCAGTAATAGAAGAGATATGTAATGACTACTTTATTTTTGTTGACAGTGGCCAGAATCCTCTGCTGAAGAGCAATAGAAGGTGATAATGTACCTCATTCTTAGGATCTAGCACCTAGTTTTGTTAGGAGTCTATGCTACTTTGCTTGATGTAATGAAAAATAAAACTAACAGCCTTTATCAGTAACAGTAGACGTATGCTTTTAAAAATTATTTCAAAGTTTTAATTTGGGTTCATAGAGATTACGTATCTATTTTCCAGTGACTGGAAAGCAGTCTTCCTGGAAATGTGTCCAATGTGTGGGAGACCTGATCTGCAATGGTTGGAAGAGCATTATGTATTCTGGTGTTGAGATAAAGATCCCTGTTATGTACAGATACATTGATGCCTACTTAGTCTGTCATCACATGCCAGAAGGTTATGTTTTTTTACAAATGCAGTAAAGAGCTCCTTTCTAAGAACTTTAAAAAAAGTATTTTTAATTCTTATTTTTTTAATCTGAAGACCTTTTTGCCTCTTAACTTGTGCTAGCTGTCACTAGACATCAGAGAAAAAGAAACAAGTGTTTTTACACTTCCAAAGAAGATGAAGTTTAGCCTGATGGCATGTGTAAGAAGCTTCATGGCCATTGTGCCTGTGGTACCAATTGCTCAAATGAGAGCACCTCTCTTTTTCTACATAAAGGCAGCTAAAATATTCTATTCCTTGTGCAGTTGTGGTTTTTAGTATAAATTTTTTTCATGATTTTTCTAATAGAACTCCTGTTTGAGAAATTAACTTCTCCCAGTTTTGCTCTTTGGCACTTTATGGTTTAGGAGTTGCGGGACCAAAAAAACCTGCCCAGGTTCCCTATTTCTTGTAGCTTTTGCTAAAGAAAACTTTGTGTAGGCAAAACAAGCTTGTGAAGTTGTGCAGTGTTGATAGCTATACTACACAAAGCGTATAAAATTCTGCTAAACTAAGTTTTAAAACTGTCTTGGAGATACCACTACTTGCTCAACAAACTCTGGGAGTCTTATGCCTTGCTCTGCCTTTGTAGTTGTTAGTAAAGAACTTCCCTATTTCTGGGCTTTCCTTTGGTAGAAGGGTATGGTCCCATGTTCAACTTAGCACCTCATGCTGACCTTTTCTAGCAGGAGATTTAGGTGAGTTTTGATTCTTGCAGGAGGCTTTTGTTCCCTGTTAAGAGTATCTGTACAATGTTGTTTACATTAGAATAAAAATTTCTACCAACTATGGACCTAGGTTCAAAAATTTGCAGTATAATTGTTTTAAACATCAGATGTGCAACTTTCAAGGGTTGGAAAGACATGATGGCAATAAAATCTTTAATGATCTGTAAAATATTTATCAGACTAGAAAAAAAGCCTGTGGATAACTTCTGATATCCCTCATTGACCTTTCTTCTCCAAAACAGAATACATATTGCATGGAATAAGCTTTATTTGCTGAAATGGATAAGAAAACTGAAACTAACTGCAGTGCTGATGGCAACAATCTTACCGCTAAGATGAGAGTATCTGGTCACTGAACAGTGGAAGAAATGTATCAGTTACTATATTAGCTAATGAAGACAGTGGTGCATGGGAAAATGGGCAACTGACTTTCTGATACAAAATTCCCTGCCCTTCCCCGTTGGAAGGGAAGCTTAAGCACTGGGAAAAAAAACGACAACTGTTTTCTCAAACTTTTATGCCAGACTTTTAATGTCATTGTCTGAACTGTTAAAGGCTGTTAGATTTTGAGTGGACAAAGCACATGCAGCAGCCATTTATAGAAGAATTGAACAAAATACATGCTAGCAAAGCGCCTGCATTTTTCCTATGGCGATTCTCTAAATGGCCACATCGCATTCTGCGTAACTCATTTATATTGAATCTAATAGAAAACTTGCAGCTTCTCTTGGAAGTGTGAGTGAATGTCTGGTGCACTTGAAGCAGGATGGAATCTGCAAAGCGTGATGGTTCCCCCTGAAATTATGCTTTAATTCTTGGCTTTGCTTTTTTTTTATGCTGTCACTTGTTGCCTTTTTCTTTGGTAAGTAAATTACAGCTTCTTCCATGTTAACAAAATTCAAAAGCAGTTGATGTGGTGCACCTGCACAATGTATGCTTACACCTTTCATGTAAGTCTTGCAAGCAATTTAGAAGCTTAGCTGTCTTCTGATTGGTAATGGCAAATTTATATGCTAGATAGTGGTACTAGACAACCTGTTCCTCAGTGATCTCTTGTAGACTTCTGTAACCAGAATAACACAAACTTAGTCATGAAGGTGATTCTATCATTCTTTTGAGCTTAATACCACTGAGCATAATACCACTCAGCTTTTGATTCCAATGTGACTTTATTTTAATGAAGATACTAGGCAAAGGTGCATTTTCTAACCCTTTATGAAATGGTATTTGAGAACAATTCCAGAAAACTTAAAAACAGTCTTGATTGAATTGGAAAGGAAAGAAGCTAAATCTCACTTCATTAGTGGACATTTAAGTAGCAATTAGCTTTACCAAATCATAGCTGAAGGAAAAGTTGAAGAGAACTTTTTTGTGTGTGATAACTTTTCTAAGATTAATGTATGATAGACTATAGGGCATGAGAATTTGTAAATGACTCCTCATGTGTATTTCAGAGACTTATTTTGTACCTTTAAATTTTTTTGTTGATGAAATTACACAGCAAACTGCATAACTATTTCTGAGAAGTTAAAATTCTTTATAACTGATTGTCTTTAAAATAATAACCAAACATGATTCCCTGGTTTCTGAGGTTTAATATTCACTGTAAATTGCCAATATCCTTCATTTTGTGTAATGGTTAGATTGCTAGGAATTACTTCTGAGAGCACAACTAAGGTTTCAACACCTCCTAAGGTTAAAATTATTTTGTATAAAACTGATCACTCATTAAATATTCTTCAGAGTGAAGTGTATCTAGAGTTTATTTTGCTATTGCTTCCTGAGAATGGTTTTGGTAATCTAAGCTGTTCTTGATGGGGATTAAGCTCCTCAATTTTATAATGGTTCTTGAAGTTCCTGGGTGCTTCTCAGCCCAGTGTGCTGACACAATTTTTGGTTTCTGTAGTCTTTGATAGAGTTAATATAATCAAATAAAACCCACAGCCTTCAATATACTTTTGGTGTTTGGCTTTTTTTTGAGAAGAGTTGTGGTGCATTATACTCTGGAAGTCTCACTTCATCTCTTTCTAATATAAATTGTGTTTAGAATTGCCACTCAGGTTTTGTATCACCTCCAGCATATGTATTTTTTATATTGGATTAGACTTTTTCCTAGGAATTCAGTCATTACATGTTATGGCCATGCAAGTGCTGAAAAACCTTCCTTTAACACAAGTGATGTTGTTTTTCCATTCACTGATATTTAAATTCCAGTGACAATTAGGCATTTTGGCATTGACCATCAGCAGTGTATTCTTAACCTGATTGTTGTAGCTGATCTAAAAGACTTACTAGAAACCTTATGCAGAAAACCAGAAACGAACTCTTCAAGGTTCTGCATAGTACAGGCAAAACACTGTTTTATGCAGGTGTTCATCCAGACCCTGTGCCACACATCTGCTTTTTTTTCTCCCTCCTATTTTCTTTCTCAGCTGCCTCTAAACTTGCTTGTTACAATGTCTTGCATTTTTTTCTGGCTGTCATCTCTCCTCTCTCAATTCTTGTGCATGCATACTGTTAGAGGTGTTAAATGGCTGAACTCATGTGTCATTTCAGTAGCTCATTCCTGTTTATTGCACCCTGTCTGACTGTGGACAACTTGTCTGAGTGTGCATTTCTGTAATGGTGTCCAAACCTTGAACAGTTCATTTCTTCTTAGAAGTGGTGCACCATCTCCAAAGAGGACATCTGTTAGCACAAGATCCTCAGTGAGGGGCAGCAGAGATCATTTTACTGGTGAATCATACACAGTGTTGGGTAAGGTGAACTTTTTACTTCTGGTGGAGGTGTGGAAGGGCAGATGAAGTAAGAATTTGAGGGAAAATTTGTGATTGTTGAAGCTGTATACCTTGAAAAAGGTAGTTTTCCCTTTGTAACACCGTAATTTTGTGCTACAGCAAGTGCCTTCAAGACTGTTGAAGCTCTTTATTACAAAGCTCTTAGTGACTGACATTCACTGCTATTAAATATTAGTTGATGTCACATGTATCTTGTCTCAAAGAGCGTGACTAAAAACTGTCTCATTATTCTATTTTGTATTTCTGTTCTGTTTTCTTGTATATTATCTTTTGTTGTTGTTTTTTATAGTTCAGTTTTTTGTATTTCTAAGCCTTCACATTAAAACAAAACAGAAAAGACATCCCTGGTGCCTGTAAGGAAGCAAACATTGTAAGGTCCAGTTAACTATAGCAAATAAATGGTTTTGGGTTTTTTTTTTGGTAGGAGACACTGCTGTTGAAAGTGGACAGCATTACTGGGAAGTGAGAGCCCAGAAGGACTGCAAATCCTACAGTGTGGGAGTAACATACAGAAATCTGGGGAAATTCGATCAGCTGGGAAAGACTAATTCAAGCTGGTGCATCCATGTCAACAACTGGCTGCAAACCACATTTTCAGCAAAACATAATAATAAAACCAAGACTCTAGATGTACCTGTTCCAGATAGAATAGGAGTATACTGCGACTTTGATGGAGGTAAATTACAGTCTTATGAGATTTAGCTAAAAACTTCATTAGCTATCTGTGTCAAGTTGAAGCAGTGCAAGGCTAAAGTAGTAGTACATTACTTAGAGTTTGATGTAGTCTCCCTTGAAAATAAGGCCCAGAGCTGTTTGTGTAATAGCGCTTGTAATGTCAAATGACCTGGGTTCATCTATGTGACAGAGCTACAAACTGAGAATTTTTTAGTCGTGTGGATTGTATTTAGCATGTCCTGGAAAATAATAAATTTTACAAAAGTTACACAGCAACAGCATTTAAACATACATTTCAACTTGTTTTCTGCCTCTTTTAGGTCAGCTTGCATTTTATAATGCAAACTCAAAGGCGCTGTTACACACTTTCAGAACAAAGTTTACCCAACCATTATTACCAGGCTTCATGGTCAGTATCTATAAAATTTTATTCACTTTCTAGCACTGGATTTAGTTTACTGAAGACTTACCTGTTTTTTAAAGGAGGAAACTGAGAGCACTGTTTTTGGTTGACTAATAATTTTTCTTTTTTATTTTAATGTGGCGCTTATATTAGCACTTCTGTAGGAGAACTCTGCACCTGCATATCTCAGCTATGTAAATAAGTCATTAAATTTTTGTAGGGTAAATTAACAGCATGTTCCAGTAGTTGATGAGCCTGCTACAGTAATTGACCCAAACTGATGCAGGTAGGAGCCCAGGATGCTGTGAGCTGTCAGAGCAGCACCAGTTGCTTCCCTTTGAGATACTGGACTCTAGCTTTCAAATCTTTAAAAGCTCAATGGGATTTTGTTGCCAGTTATTTCACTGGTCTGCATGACTTTTTTGTGGCTCTGAGCTAATCAATGATAAGTTGCTGCAATTCTGAAGACTTAAACTTTGCAAAAAATGCACAGCAAAAGGCTTAGTTACTGCATATTAGTTTTCCTTTAATGATGTAAATAATTTGTTTCTGTTTGGAGGCCTTAGCTGCATTGTAAGGTGCCATCAAGTGCACTGTATTTTGGGAGCAGGGTATAGGTCTTGGAAAAATTAGGTGTCTGGAGGAGGCTAGCGTTCCAGTTCATACTGACAACTCGGCTGCCTAGGCACTGATCTCTAGCCTCTTGTAATTCAGCTCATAGGAGACATAGCAAGGTCATTTTAAAGTGTGTTTAGGCCAACTAGTAAAGTTTATTCTTCTTTTGGGTGTGGAGGAGGAATGGAGATGTAGTAATTTGCTCGGGCTGTCTTCTATCTAGTATTTCCAACACCTGATTTTTCACTCGTATCAGACATTTCTTTTCATGATTTCTAGTGTTGGCTAGATGTACTGACAATAGGAGTCTAGATTTTTTTAATAGCTATTTGTTTTCAGGTAACTAAACAAGTTGCCTTACTGATCCTTTTCAACAGCTTCAGAACTCGGATGCCTGTGTTAGTTTTCCCCCTAGCAGTGCTGACTCATTCAGTTCCTAAGGCACCCAAGGAAACATTTGCTTACTGCCCTTCAGCGTGTTGGTCTGCATCTCATACAGCCCTTAGTACCTAGTGATAGGAGTCGTGCAGACACTACTTGGGCTAGCCTGAACAGTTAAAATAAATATTACAAGCTAATTATCACTCTCAAACTTATATAAAATCATGGAGATAAAATTGAGTTACACAAAAGAATGTAGAACAAAGGTCTCTGGTGCCTGTGCCCCTGAAGCTTCTCAATTTTTCTGTACTCTATTTTCATTAATGTAATTCTGCCGTGTCATACTAAAACTTAAGCACTGCTTTCAGACAGTGGAGCATAGTGAGAGTATTGCTTTTCACTGTCATTCTAAGTACTTTCCGCTAGCACATCGGTTTTCCTGTTAGGAGCAAGACTTTTAGTATTAGATCTTAGACTTGGTTATAAACGTAGAGTAATGTGGCATAAGGGATGTGAAACATCTTAGACTTTATGGTCTTAAAGACTCGCTGTTGTGTCGTGTCCGAATGTTTTACGGAGTACTGTGTCTAGGGAGCAAGAGAAAAGAAATGACTTAGTTCTATTGTAAGATGGGACAAGAGACAGGCAGGGGCTTCATAATGTTCAGAATATTGTTTGGTTTTTTTTCTTTTCTCCTTAGATCTGGTGTGGTGGGCTTACAGTGAGTACTGGATTGCAGGTGCCAAGTGCTGTGAAAATGCTCCAGAAAAGTGAAAATGGATTGAGTGGTTCAACAAGCAGCCTAAACAACATTGCCTAGTAACGTCTGTCAAACTCTTCTATTGCTAAATGTTTGGGTTTTTTTTTTCTGTGTAGCTGCTATACACAGAAGCTTATGAGCATTGGATTAAACTCGGTTTGCTACCTACTGCTGTTTAGGGCCTGAGTACTGAAAGTACAAAGGTTTGGGGCTAAAGTGTTAGGAATCTACTGTGAATGACAGACAGAAATGTCAGAAAACTGAACTGTTGCCTATTTGAAAACTAAGTGGAGAAATCAAGATCTGTAACTATTACTTTTCTAATACTGTATTTAAGCATTTTGGTGTGAACTTGAATATTAATTTTGTTATAAATATTTTGCTATGAAGAATATAACAAACAACATTTTCCTAGCTCTCCTATCATGAATTACTTGACTATATTTGTCATTATTACTAGGCTTCCTATTAGAAACTCCTGATATATAATTTCAAAAGAATATTGATTGCCTAGCCTGTCAAAACATCACAGCAGTATGATTTTAAAAGCATATTATAAGAATTTGTAGGACCTGCTATGAAGAAACATTAAGAACAGACTGTGATTTTTTTTTTTCTGATACAAAATCCTCCTGTTTCCTACGAGTAACTCATTTTAATATCATACATTTAGAGTATGGCTCCTGTTTATCACAAATTGCAGAAATGTAAAAATTTAAAGGTATTTAATAACACTGCTGTGTCTCAGTGAAGACACATTATGGTAGCAGGCCATTGAGCTAGGAAGTATTTCAAGAAATTCAGAACCAAAAATCCATGTTTTTTAAAAACAGCATGGTACTGCTCTCTGAGAAGCTCTTAATTCTGGGTCATCTCATGGCTTTCCAGTTTTTTGGCATTATTCTGATAATTAGCAATTCACATTGTTCATGAGATGTGAATGACAAATTGAATCTTTGTCTACCAATAGCAAAGCTGCAATGCAGCTGTGGCTGGGAACAAGGGGTTGGGGATGCTGTTGATAAAACATCTTTCAGCTTTTTCTCAAGCCAGCTTCAAGGCTGGCTAAGACTTCTCAAAACAGCTGTGTCAAAATATCAAAGCTGGATTTGAGCAGAAGCAGCACTGAATTCCTCTGAGTACACTCTGAGACTGGGCACACATTTTTGCTTATGGTATTGACTATCCTAGAGAGGATTCCTGAAACTTCCTGGAAAACCAGAGAAGTTAAATTGCATCATTTCTTTATCCAGCAGAAATGTAGCTTATATATAGCATCCCACTCTTAACTTGCTAGCTTGTACCATATGCCATGTGTATGTGGCTAAGAGACTGTCTTTCAGAGGATCAAAGTCTAAAGGATCTCTTATAGCCTCCAACTCAACGCCTTCCCCATTTCTAAGGGCAAGGAAAAAGTGGAAAGTGAGCAAGTGCTTTGCTAGAATATGATCTGCTTCTGGATCTATGCATGTAAGTTTTAATACACAAATGAAGTGAAATGTTGAGCCAGGGTGTTCCATCATCTCAGCTTCTAGCTGCAAGCTCAGTAACAGTAGTCAAATGATTCATAATAGTGAGAGAGCTGAAAAAATAATGTTATTCTTCATGGAAAATGTCAACTTTTCAATGATAATTACTTGTGTATTATAAATTGTTTAAATTTGCTTTCTCCCTCTAATCAAGACCAGGAGCCTAGAAATAATTTTCAGATAGCCACTTGAATCAACTGTATCCTAACTGAAGATTTTTTCTAATACCACCTGAAAACTGTTTCAAATTCATGCTGATAGGATCCATAATGAATTGGTTCCTTCCCTGCATTTTCTTCCATGTATCTTTTAGTCTGTAAAAACCTGACCATCTCATCATGTTAAATTGAGTCCTTTGTGTCCATCAAGATTTCTCAAGAGAAGGAGAAATTCCTTGAAACAACTTATAATAAACTGGTTATGATGTTCAGTGGAAAACTTATGTTTTCTTCTTAATTTTAAAACCTGCTCTAGAAACTTTTGTTTCTCTTGAGAAATCACGAAGTTGACAGGACGGTTGAGCCCTTAAGTTTCATTTCGTGTCTGGAACTTAAGCATCTCTAAATATTTGCATTGTGAACAAAGATAGCTATAATCTCTTTTGCAGGGAAAAGTGTAAAACAATTCCCAGTTTAATCTTACCTTCCTGTGTCAGTTTAGTATCTTGGGTCTTGAAACAAAGACCCTGGGAGGTGACATCATTCTTAAATGAGCAGTGTCTGAATCTGTTTCACATGTCATCTACAGATGTTGTTGTTGTTATCCAAATAGTCTGTGTAGTAATCTTAAGTATTTCTTCTTCATTTCTTTTTACTGCAATGAACACCTAATGGGGAGTTCCAGGGGCTCAGCTGCTATGAATTCAGAGCTATGTGAGGGGGTGAGACTTGCATGCTTGGATCCTGGTGGTGTTTAGAGAGAGGAGGGTTAAAATGGATGTGTCTTGTTTTGAGACTTGTTCTGGTGAATGACGTTGGTAAGCAGACATCGAAATAGTCTAGTACCTGCTCAAGCTGCTCAGTCATCTGCTTGATCTTGGATATTCAGCTGCAGTTCCTATTTAAATTTCCTTTTTTTGTAAAGAAAGGGAATGTTTACAATAAGCTGATGTGTAGTGAGAAAGAACCATGAGTAATCTCCAACTCTGTGTGAGAGCATTTAAATTACTAAGGATTTTTTTTTTTTAGCAAGGCATAGTGTAACCTGCAAGGTAAATTTGATATGCACAATGTAAAAAATGTAATTTTTCTTTAACAGTTAGAAAGCTCGAAGTATTTCATACTGTGATTTGTGACTTGCAAGTTTTAGTTTAACTGATGTCCTAGATGAACTTAACGTGACTTTTTACTCCTGAAGGATGAATTTGTTATAGTTTGCACAGATGTTAAATTTTTGCTGCTAACAGCTAGTCTGATTGTTTTTAGTAAATGGGGATATGAAGAATTGCCTTAAGCACTTTAGATTTTTTTTTAGTCTTCTCTTTTTCTGAGCTAGTGTCTGTCCAGTACCACTGTATTGGTGATAATTTTGTTGCAGTTGGTGCACTGTTTGACCCACAGCTAGAGAGGGATGCATGCAGACTGAAGTTAATTTTTCCTAGGGGGATCCACTTCAGGGATTGAAGGCGTGGTTCTTTGGCAATGGATTAGACCTTTTGAAGGTCTGTTAGTTTTGCCATGCAGTTAACAGTAAGTATAGTATGATCAGTGACTTTGATAGTCCCTGAGCCTCTCTGCTTTGGAGTTGATGCTGTTTGGTGGCTAAACAGGAGTTTTCTTCTGTATGACCAAAATAAGATAAATATATATGTATTTTAAATACTGATTACTGGTAGTCTTTCAGAATAACTTGTGAGGAACTGAAGGTTTCCCTTATTCTTAATACATCAGGAAACTATAGCTTTCATTGTTTCTATGGGAAGCTGTGTGAACTGCAGCAAGGGATGTTTGTCAGAAAGGACTATTTAAAAGCATCCTGCTGGTAAGTGCTCCTCCAAATACCAAATATGGACGGCAGAGGGTGATGGGTTTATTTCTTTAAACATCCTCAAAGCAGAAGTAGAGGCTAATGTACAAACCCCTTTCCTTCGCCCTTGCACTCACCCGTGTTACTGCCTTTTCATACTGAGTGGGGAAGCTAACCAGTTCCCTCAGGAAGAACGTAAGAATCAGCAATGGCTTAGACTGATGATCACAGGTTATGAATAGGCAATGGCAAGGAGTTCTGTCGACCATTGCCCTCCCCCAGCCTCACTTGATCTGGAATAGCCTGAATGCCCTGTTGGAAGTCTGGATGTGGTTTTCCCCTCGCTGTCTCGGCACTAGGCCAAGCAGGGGTGATGCTCCAGTGCTTGGTGCCCCCCGCCGGCGTCGTACATCGTCCTGCCACGGCTGCCCGTGCTGCGGTGCCTCCCGGAGAGCGGCCTGTGGGGGTTAACCGACCACCGCTGGGCCCTACCTCAGGTATTCTCTGTCAGCGCTTCACCCCTCGCCCCCGCGGAGAGCACGCCCTGGAGGGAGGCCTCTCGCTGCCGACGCCGAGTGCCAGGTGCGCCTCAGAGCCGCGGCGAATCCGGACGTCTCTGACTTGTGTGTGATGCGAGCTTTTTGTATTAATACAGAGATTTGGAATCTGACCGGCCTGCGTTTCCCTCGTTTATCTTC
>NW_010424119.1:5146-5530 GCF_000710305.1 Buceros rhinoceros silvestris | reverse complement strand
GAGCCCAGCTCCCGCGTTCCGCTGCCCGCCGCCCCGCCTCAGTGCTTCTCCGCACGCGTGTGCGCAGCTCCTGCGGGCAAGCGCGGAGGGAAA
Source organism: Buceros rhinoceros silvestris (assembly GCF_000710305.1). NCBI lineage: Eukaryota > Metazoa > Chordata > Aves > Bucerotiformes > Bucerotidae > Buceros > Buceros rhinoceros. Next base: position 5,437 of record NW_010424119.1, on the reverse strand, counting down.
AGAAGCTTCACGCCGGGCACCACTTTCTGCTCTCTGCTGCTCCCGCCTAAATATCCCGGTAGAAACCTACGGAAATGCTGGGGAATATGAGAAAAGCAGTAAAAAACAGATGCTGCCACTGCTTCAGGGCAGCCAGCCTCCCAAACCGGCTCTGCACCCTGAGTGGGTACGCAGAGTGGTCCAGGGGTGCCCCCAGGGAGGACCACCCCCTGAAAGAGGACCTGCTGAGTGGATTAGGGCTTTTCATCCCAGAAAGAAACGGCTGGGGCAGTTGGGGATTTGCAAAAAAGC
>NW_010424119.1:0-5032 GCF_000710305.1 Buceros rhinoceros silvestris | reverse complement strand
AAAAAGTCAAGAGAGATCCAAAGGTGGCAGACAGAGAACTATCTTTTGCTGCTTCTGGTGAAAGGAGCAGTCTGGAGCGTGGAACTCATGAGTCAAAATAAAGAAAGAAGGAGACTTTGTAAGTGGAGTTCCTTCCTAAATCCTGGTTGTTTTCTCTTCCTGGCTCCTGCCACTGGAAACCTTTTGTTAAGCAGAGGGTAAATACCACCCCATGGCTGCAGGCTTCCTGGCACAGGAGTCGCAGTTGCCCAAAGTACTGCAAGCCCCTAAGAATGCTTTTGAAACATGAATCGTTTTCATGTGGCCTCTGAAGGGTTAAAAAGCTCTGCACTTGAGTTCCCGAAAACATGAGTATATCCTAAATAGTTATATGTCTAAACGAATTACTTCTCTAATGGCATTTTTATTCCCAGTTGACTTCCTGGATAATCCAATTGAGAGGAGGGAGCAGCTGGCAGTTTGCCACCTAAGACAGCAAAAGTGGAGCAGGACCCGAGCTGTGAGCCTCCGCTGAGGCAGAGCTTGTTGTACTCACTGAGCAGTATCTAGCCAAATGTCACTGAGTGCCTGTGAAGATGCTTCAAAAACTGGGGCTTTTCTCCCCAGACAGCAGCCTCTGCTCAGCTCAAGGTGCTGCTGGCCTCAAACCCACCAGGGTCAGCGCTGCATGCTGACAATGGTGGAAGCAACCACTGGATGGCTGGAAACTTACCCCGTGCCTCATGCCACCACCCAGAACACTATCCTGGGCCTTGAGAAGAAAATCTCGTGGGGACATGGTACTCCAGAAAGAATGGAGTCCGACGACGAAACTAATTTTAAAAACAACCTTATAGACAATTGTGCCAAAGAACATGGTATTGAGTGCGTGTATCATATCCCCTATTATGTACCAGCCTCTGGAAATATTGAATGATACAACGATCTGTTAAAAACTGCTCCAAAAGCCGTAGGTGGATGGTGGAACTTTTAAAAATTGGGACAAGTATTTAGCACAAGCCAGCTGGTTAGTTAACACCAGAGGATCCATCAATCGAGCCAGTCCTGCTCAGTCAGACCCTTTACATACAGCAGAAGGGGATAAATACCCTGTGGTATACGAAGGGAATCTGTTGGAGAAAACTGTGGGTATTTCCTGCTTCGGGCAAATGCAAACCCATTTGTGGGATTGCTTTCACTCCAGGACCTGGAAGTACTTGGCGGACGATGATGAAAGTTGGTGAAGTACAATGGTACCTCAAAGAAATTTAACTCTGGGTAAGATTTAGAGTTGTGTGATGTGAACTGCTGCCTAACACTAACTGTGTTCAGTAAGTGTTTCAGGATAACATAGTGGTGATGCCAGGAGCGTCCAGTAAGATCCTGAGGTAAACCTGCAGCTGTGGGCATGAACCACAACAAATTTCATTACGTCTTTTCTGCCCTGAGAAGATTGCTATGATAGATGGAGATCCAGAAACATGAACTAAATGAATTAAACGAACTTTTATGTAGAAAGAAATTTTAAATTAGTGATGGTACGACAGAAATGGTACGGAATAACGAGTGGAATGTCCTGCTTTGAGTTAGAATGCAACTTGTTCTGTTCAGTGATTTTACTGTTCAGCTCAGTCTCTGCTCAGTGACTGCACTGGCTTAAGTTAACAGCACGTTGTTGCAGACAGGGTCTGCTTCTAGCAGTGACAGCGCTCGATGTTGACAGTTACTACCAGGGGTTGGGGTGCAGAAAGGCTCTGGCTTCTACTTGCTGCTGTGCAGACCAAGGTCACTGCTAAATCCTGTGTGCCACGGTGGGGGTGCAGGGAGTGAGAGGCTGCACCTGTGGGGAGGAGTGGACAGGACAGGTGACCCTGAACTGACCAACAAGATGTTCCATCCCATAGACATCATATTTGGTACAAAGCTGAGGGTCTTGCTCGTTCTCTCTCTCTTCTTCCATGACCAGCGTCTGAGAAGGACTCTGTCCATTCTGCCTTCAGTCCCAATGAACACAAGGAGAAGCACTTCTAAAGGCCATGTAATGGGGCAGGGGATTGGAATGTGAGAGCTCATATCCAGGGAGGTGTGCATCCCCCATGACCCTGCACAGCTCCTGCATCAAACCTCTGCTCTGCAGGATCACAGAACAAGAAGACCCTGTCTTGAACTGCCCTTCAAAACCCTGGTGCCAGATGCTCAGCACAGGCCCATGGTGTGTCGTTATTACACACCCAATGCCTCAAACACCCGGGTGAGGGTGTCTTCTGCTCAGGGAGAAGGAGCACCAGCTGTGGTTGCCTCTGGACTAACTTTTCTGCCCACTAGAGAGCACTCAAATACAACCTATAGACCAGGGACGGGTTGCTGGTGCCAACTGCAATCCCCACCTCTGTCTCACTCTGTGGGAGTCAACTGCCCAGCTCCTGTCTGACACCTTTTTCTTTCACAGGCAAGCCCACTGCATCCAGTCTAACCTTCAGCTCATGCTCGAAAGCTGACGCTGGGACCAGTTCACTAGGATTTTGTACAGAGCTGAAGCCAGTCAGTGGTATGGCTGCATTTGTGGTTAGGGCTAATCTTTGTGTGTACTTTTCATGCACGATTCTACTCCCAACAGCTAAACTAAGAGCCTTTCACTGACTCATAAGCCAGAGTATTTTTCTCAGCCACCCGCCTCAACATGAAGAGGTTGTGGGGGACCAAGTGTTAGGCTTACCGTTGGACTTGATGACCTTAATGTTTTTTTCCAACCTAAACGATTGTATGATTCTATTGTAAACAGGAGTGGGATGAAAAAGAGGAGAAAAAAGAAATAGTAGAGGTTAGAAATCCGCAGCCTACAACTCCTGTTCTCCATGATCTCTCCCTGTACTAGCACAGGGCTCCTCTGCCAGAGAATAGATCATTCTCCATCCACCAGATTGGAGCAGGGCAGGCAAGAAAATAAAGAGAAATTATGGAGATGCAGCAACTATCCCCCTCCCCAGTGCCCAGAGAAGCGCAGAAACACTTGCTCTATACTTTACCAGATGTAACTCAAAAGCTTTCTCCCTTGTCCTTCCCTGTGGCAACCTAAAAAACATGCGAAAGAAGTTTGCAAGGACTTGGGCAAGCTCATACAGTTTAAGGGGTGGCAGGTGGCTGCAGAGCTTATGTTGAGCCTGTGAGAGAACCAACAACGAAGACCTGGCCTCCTTGGGAAACAGTCTGGTGCTGAATCAGGGACCTGTTTGGCGAGTGGGCAGTGAGAACCCCGGGCAGCAAGGACTGCATTGAAAGGAGGCCGTAACAGATACCCAGACCTGAGAGGTGAAGGGGACAGTCCTCCATGTCCCTTCATCCCTGACTGGGACATGGAAAAAACAGGTTTGCTCCAGATAATCTTTATCCACATATGCTGGAGAACTGCCCACTAGCCATCTTCTGAGTTCCCACAAAGGGTTACGACGAGGAAGAAAAACCTCCCACAGCCTGTTAAAATATTGAGTGTTTTGTGGCTGGGGTGTGTTCATTCAGTTCCATGCAAACGGACTGCAGCCATGCCATTTAATCCCTCTCTGTTCCCCATGAGGGCATGAGGGGATGGGGGTTGTCCATCAGGGCTAAAGTGTGACCCCATGAACTCGTTCCAAGGTCATGTCTGTCTCCTGGCTGCTGAGCAGGGACCAGCTTTTATAGAACTGCATCCCTGCCTGGGGCGGGGTGATTCTTGGTGGCTTGTGGATTTGCTTTTTGTCTCTCCCAAGACAGCAGGTGAACAACAGGATTTTATAAGCCCAGGGGGAGCCATCCACCAATTTTTTAATCCCTTGCAGAGGACTCTGCCTGTAATCACGGCAGAAATGTGGGAAAGGCTGAAGCTTAAACTCAGCAGATACCTGTTTGATTCGGCTTGCCAGTAGGCCGGTCCCTTGTGTATCTCCAGTGTGGGGGGGAAGTAGAAGGCAAGTACAATACGGAATTTTTTTGTAACCCAAGTTACATCATCTGCTGCACTGTTTTAAAGTCAGGTAACTTCATCTTTTGCTATACCTGCATCTCCAGGCAGATGTTGTGGATCTCTGGTATATCTCAATTTTCAGTGTCTATTTATAGGCAAAAGAATGAGCCCTAAATGCTTGAAATTTGTGACCTTAGAAGTAGGTGTCACCATACTGCAGCCCTCACGTGCATTAGATATAAATGTACTTATTTACAGTAACTGAGAATCAAGTCAGTATTCTGGAGCTAAAAGTGATACAATGGATTAACATGCAGTGAGCAACACTCCCCATGGCATGGGGAGACACGAATGTCACACGTGTAGGGGCCAAATCATGAAGCAAGACTGAGAACTCTGAACCAATCCACTTAGGCGTCTTGCTCAGCAAAAATGCTCTACAAGCAGCTCGTGTACTCGCGATGTGGTGGGCTTTTAGGATTCCCTCCTACCCACTCTGCCCCGGGCGAGTTTAGAGGGGCGCTCCTGACCTCGCAAGAGGCTCGCTGGCTTATGCCTCTTGCCTAGGGAATGGAGCTGGCATTAGAGAGGGGACATTGACTCCCCGAGGGTGACTCCTCGTAGAACAGCCAACCCCTAACTACTGCCAGAGCGTACGGTCTCGGGCTCAGTTTTGCACACTGCTTTCTGGGGGTACCTTGCTTGAGCGCCCGCACTGTCACTTTCTTCTGGAGAGCTTTCCCTTGTATTAAACGGCCACGTGGTAGTAACAGAGACGTGAGCCTAGAGCTCGTATCTGTGGTTATTCATCACCCCCTTACAAAGGACCCGTTAACAACCTCACCCTGACACACAGTTTGGGTGTCAGAAGTGGGATTCGCATGGATGAAGAATACCACTCCTGAAGAATTAGCAGAATTTTGTCTGATTCCTTGGTTGTTGCTATTGATTGTACCATGGGCTTGGTGGTGGGATAACTGGAGAAAATACACCCCCTGTGAGAGAAACCCCAACAGAATCCAGAGACCAAAATACCAGCCGTCGATTAACCGAGGACCAGCAGCAATCATTACTCTGAGAAATCAAGGTTGGCTGGTGGCTTAACATACCATT
>NW_010424118.1:2201-6149 GCF_000710305.1 Buceros rhinoceros silvestris | reverse complement strand
GGAAGGAAGGAAGGATTTGTGGGATTTGAGTGCACTTAAGTCCTGGCAAAAACAGCCATTACTGCGTGGACCTAAGTTCCAGCTCTGCACCGCTGCTCACTTGACTGTTTTCAAAACAAAAAAACTTATACCATCTTTCCCCGTGATACTCTGGAAGTAGAAGTTGCAGTACAAAAAGGCATTTTTCCTCACAATAGTAATACATTTAATTTTGACCCTTCCATCTTGTGACGTTTAGTTTTCATAAGGAGACATTCAACAAAGGGTATATTGGATCTGGATAGTAGAGTGGTCCTGCTTGTCAGCTTGTTAAAGCTGTGTGCAATTTGCCATATTTCCTTTTTTTTTCTTTTTCAACAGAAATGATAGGATATCAGAACTTTTCTTTACTAATAGAAATCATGAGTAACTAAAGAGCAGTTTCAGTGATGCATTCATACTCTGTATGCTTTGAGAAGTGCTTCTCGGATGCTATTGTTTGTAAGCTGCTCGATGTTGGCTTTTCCTTGTGCTGTTACCTCATACAAATCTGTGCTTTGCAATACCTCTCTCCCAAGAGTCTCTTATGAGTTCTTGACTGTATCCTTTTCCTTTCAGTTATCTTTCCTGTTTTAGCCTGTTTGACGTGGCTGCTTCCTGCTTTCTTTCCTTCTTGCATTCTTACCATCTTGTTGTCTTTCATTCTGTCATGTATGCAGCTTGACAGATCCTTCCCCAAAGCCAAATTTGCATCTTCCAACAGCTTTTTGCTTTTCTTTGAATACCTGCCTCCGATCACTTTCTGATCTCACACAATAAATCTGGCCAAAGTGTCTGATTTGTAGTCAAGGATGAATTATTTAAGAGCATTTGGGAAAAAATTCCTCAGTTTTTCTCAAATTTCATAGGTGTCATGAAATCTACACTATTCAGGTGCTTTATTTTCTTGGGAGTAAAATGTTCATTGGAGTAAAAGGCAACTATATAATTTCTTTTCTTAACATGATTGGTCGTTTACTTTTAAAGGCAAATTCCTGCCTTATTTAGGTGAGGTATTTCCTAAGCCCAGAGGTTTGCACATACATGTGAAATCCATATTCTTATCTGAATCTCAATTTCCAAGATATGATCCCAATGGATATTATCTCTCTAAGAATTTTTGGTTTCTTTATTTATCTTGTTGTTCTGTTTCACACTTTCTAAATTATCTGTCCTGGTTTCTGTCTTCTGAATACTTACTCTTCTCTGAATCTAACTGATGGTACTAGAAGATGTTTAGTTCTGTAATAGAAAGAATTGATGGTATTTACATACTTGGAGGGTGGAAGAAGGCTGGAGCTCATGACCAGCTTTCCTGGCTCAGTCTCTCTCTGTCCCAGGCCCACAGAGACTATCCTTGCTTCCAAGCTTTGCAAGAAATGAGACTTTCTATTTTTACACAGCATTACTACCAGTTCTGAAAATATTTTACATTATTCTGTTATTCCAACAAAGTATCTATTGATTGAAGGCTGCTTAAGCTATGGAAGTTCTGGTGGGGAGCATCTAATTTGGTGATAGGGAGTCACACAATTACTGGAGGAAACACTGCATATTTTCTACCACACCATGAAGTTCCTTTGTGAAATCAACACTAATAACATTACTATGGGTATTGTTTGTCCACTCTAGAAAAGGCGTCAAAGAGCTGGGGTTTGGAGAGAAATCTAACCAAACAGAGGAGTCCTAAGTGATCTATCCTTATACATCCAGGAGAACTGAAATTCCACGGAAATTGTGATTACCAGACTTGAAATAGGAACAGAAATGGTCTCCTGAGGATGTATACACATGTTAAGAAAATGATCTTAAATACCCCATTCTTACACAAGACATTTCTGCCATTAACATTAGCAGACATTTACGTTGGGGGTCAGCATTATGCTCATCCAGTTATCAACATCAGGTTATGGTAGTAGAAGATGCTTTTGAGCATGTCTGTCCCTTCCTGCTTTTTCCTGGCAGTGCTGTTCAGCTCTTCTCACAAGGATGGGTCATATATCTCCAACCCGGCCCACCAGCACCAACCAGTCACACGCTCCCTTCCAGGGTATCTTCTGCCTGAAGCATCCTCTCCAGAGAAGGAAGTGAACATCTTTTTTCCCCCTTCTTTTCTAGTATCAATACCTTTGAGTGGCACTGACACCCTCTGTATGTTCAACTACCCCTAACAGGTGGTTTCATTGACCCTCTAATATTATTATTTCACTTATGTTCTGAAACCTGGAAATTAGTGATTTGCCATAAAATCACAGTTTTTTATCCACAAAGAAAAGAACATCTCTAGGCCCATATGTTTCTAAAGGGGCAAAATGAATTAATATGTCTGATCCAGATATTGCATAATTTTTTGATGGCTCGGAATGTTGGGGATTATTTGGATTATTTTCACAACTAGCCAAAAATTAGCTAACTTCACTCTATCAATGGTAAAAGATTTCAGGTAATGTCAGTCCCAAGCTCCAGAAAACAACCAAAGCCTCTCACAAACCAAACTCTCACACATGGTTTTAACTTAAAATTTGAGTATCGATGGTTTTTTCTCACAGCTTTTGAGCTTTCAGGAAATTTTGTTTCTGATGCTTTATTCCAGCAGCTTCTAAAAGCCTCAAAATGAAGATTTAATTTCTTGATTGTCAGCTGGCTCCATGAGCTGTGGCTACATGAAAAAAAAATTTATATTTTGAGCTTCATAATAAAATCTTGGAGCACCAGCAACATCAAAAAAAGTGTTTGCACCCTTTTTGCAGCTAGTGTGTCAAAGCATTATTGTCTGGAATTTCATCAGAAATACAGGATTTTTACTAGTTTTAGTTCATATCTGAGGCTAAGGAAAACCCCAGACTTGATTAGAAACACGCCAGAGCAAACTCTGAGAATGCAATACAACCTCAGATTGGTTGAAACTATAAAATGGAGCACACAGATATAAATGTCCTGGTAAAATGATGCTCCAGCATGTGTAAAGCCCAGATAAGCTTACTATCTTATCTTCCGTAGAAGTATGTAAAAGTTCTTGTGTACCTGCTTCACAGGTTTCTTCACAAAAAATGGCAGGTTCTGTTGCAGCCAGGCTTTGAGAAAAATCAGCATATCTGTTTATTATGTGCTTAGTAATGCTCTTTTCCATATCATAGCCAGTATAGTGCAGTACCACAGAATATATCTTATTATAGAATCACAGACTCATATAACTGTTTACATTGGAAAAGATCTTTAAGATTATAGAGTCCAGCTGTGAACCCAACACTGCCAAGCCCGCCACTAAATCATGTCACTCAGCACCATGTCTACATGTCTTTTAAATACCTCCAGGCAGAGCGACTCAACCACTTTCCTGGACAGCCTGTTCTAGTGCTTTACAATTCTCTGAGTGAAGAAATTTTTCCTAATGTCCAATCTAAACCTCCCCTGATGCAAGTTGAGCCCATTTCCTTTTGTTCTTTTCTTAAATGGCTGAAGAGACTGACACCCACCTCACTACATCATCCTTTCAGGCAGTTGAGAGATAATGAACTTTTTATAAGAAGTGATCAAAAATAATGGATAGTAAACCAGATGTATTAATATGCCTCATTTTCAGCAATCAAGTAATCGTCCTGCAATATGCAGGTTTGCCAGGAGAGGGAGTAATCTACCTAGGGACTCGCAGTGTTTCAGCAACCTTGCTTACATGTGGAAAATCACCTTGTTTAACTGCGGGAGGAACGGGGCTTCTCTTCCTTTTAGAAATCTGCCATTTGTCACAGTTTCCTTTGTGTCTAAAATCAGGAACACAGAAGGAAGACAGGAGGGCGATATTTATGAATGTGAACAGTAGTATTAGTATTAGCAGTATTCAATTACCTCCTGAAGAAGAAAAGTTTGCTGTAGCTAGTGTTTTGAAAGGTGGGAGGCCTGGCAATGAAAGCTGAAATTAGTAGGCACAGA
>NW_010424118.1:0-2073 GCF_000710305.1 Buceros rhinoceros silvestris | reverse complement strand
ATTCTCTGACTGTTTTAGTCAAATTTGGAAAGTTGTGCTAAACATAACAAAAGGGGATCCTGTTTGTGCAAGTTTTTTGCACAAACTTCTTGTGTGGAGTAGAAAAGCTCATGTCCTCACATGAATAAAGGTATGACCATTTTAAAATTTAAGGGCAGGAAGAAAATAATGGGCATTTTTCTTTGCATTTGAATGTGTTACACAGTACACTTGGGCTTTAAATACAAAAACATTTTAAATTTATTCACATCATACTGACTCTGTGTTCTCCTTAAACAAACAGGACTCAACTCAAAAGAAAGGATCTGTAAAAAGAAGAATGTAAACATAATCTGAAATCCTTTAAATATCTTTCATTATTTGATTTTTTTGATGTTGTTATATTTGTACTTTACTGTTATTGAAGGTGTCTCCTTTTCATGAAGAGCCTCTCAAACACATATGCAAGCTCATTGCCTTGAGTGACCCACCAGTCAGGTTAATATGCACAATTTTTCCACTTGTATCAAGCAAAATTCTTCCAGCACTAGTCTGAAGGGTTTCATTAAGAACATTTATTGGCAGGCTAAATTATTAGTACACTTTTAAAAAGTCTGCTTTGCAGCATTAAGAATTTGCCCATGTATTTATATTTTGATATTTATTTATTGATGCCTTTCCTAATGATGGACGAACTGCAATCCTTACTCATCTGAGTAAGGATTACTCATCTGAGTAAGGATTACTCATCTGAGCAAAAGTTCCAGCACTCTGGAACTTTTGCTGTAAAATGACATAATTCATATAAGTAAATGCTGCCTTTTAAAGCCATAAATGCTTTACTAAGGTCCCAGTCTTGGCAAAGGTTACCCAGGAAAATAATCATTGCTCAATGTAAGGAATATTTAGAAAAGTGAGAGTGTTCATAATTTTATCCTCAGTGGATCTTAATGACTCTTAATCAGTGCAGATCAGATAATTGATACTTCCATAAAATGAGACCTCTGAGGTGTTATACTACCCCTTGTAATTACTGGGAGCTGAAGGAATTCAGTGTTGTTCAGAATTAGCAGCGCATTTGGAAACATTCACATATCACATGCATTCATGCTATTAACCAGAATGGAAAATAAATACATTGCAGCACTGGAGGAGAGGAGAGAGAAAAAAAAAAAAAAAAAAAAAAAAAAAAAAAAAAGATCCACATCAGGATAGCCACAATTTTGTTTTCCCTCATTCTACAGCCTTATCTCAGACTGCTACCTCAACAGCTAATTGATTTACACCTTGCTAGAAGGGTCAAAACTGTGCTATGTGCAGCATGCACTGTTGCCTCCTGCCATCAGAGAAACCAGAAACAGGAGTTGTAGCTTCTGTCAATTTGAAATGTTACACTGGGTGCACATCCTTCACAACCTCTCCTGGTTTCCAGCTGCAGCAATGCCAGATTTTTAAGAAGGCCGAGTTAGGAATCAGGAAGTGGAGTGCTAAGACAGATAATGATGGGTAAATAAAATGCAAAGAACGCTGAGCCAGAAAAGGGGTGTACAGAACAAATAGTTAGTGAATTAATTTGGAAATGTGTTATATGTGCTGTAGAACAGTGACTGAAATTTGGAAAAAGACGCTACAAAATAAGTAACCTATTCCCCTTCAGTGCAGGGGCTGACAAGTATGAAAAAGAGAGGGTACCCTTTGCTTCCTCCTCTTTCTTCTCTCAGATCTATTATCCCAAGGAAGTACTTTTCACATCAGTCCATTTTTTTAACTTAAAGATCTAATCAAGGAGATGTGACCTGGGAGACCTGATTGCTACCTGCTACCTTTCACATAATTTGGTTACCAGGTTCCTGATCACTTTATTATGGCTCCTCTAATAAGCTTTGGGAAGCTCCCTCACTTCCATCCCTCCCCTTGAACTCCAATACCCTTCTCCCCACTCCCCCACCCCCAGGCTCAAAGTGGAACCCATCCCTGGCCAAGGCCAAGGCAATCAGCACCTCTGCTGATAAACATATAAACATATTTAAGAGGAGAAAACCTGTTGGGCCAGTTCCTTTGTTTTGGGAGCTCCTTTTTATTTTTTTTTTTTTT
>NW_010424117.1:503-977 GCF_000710305.1 Buceros rhinoceros silvestris | reverse complement strand
ATGGGGCTGGGGCGTGGCCATGGCAGGGCCAGGCAGGCTTTGGGCACCTGGCACTGGCTCCTACTGGGCTTTCCTCAGCAACCAGGACCACCAACGACAGTCCCAGCTCAGCAGTGTGACCAGCTGCACTGGTCCGTGCTCTGGCACCATTCGTTGCTCTCTGAGGGCACAGCAAGGTGTTGCTGTTTGAAGAGGGGGGGTGTTCCCCACCGAAAGGAGATGCGACGAAAATAGTGTGTTTTGGCTGGGAAGCCAGCCAAAGCTCACACAGAAAAATTTGATGCTCATTAACGTGCTGATAAGAGCTTTAGTGAGCTCGTTAGGCTTTAGTCGGGCTAAGGAAGATAACACATACAGGCTACACATATGAGCGATAGAAGCAGGAAAATTTAATAATGCAGACGCCCTTGAAGTTAAACTGGTCTGGAAGAGGGAGAGAAAGAGATAGAAGGGAGAATAAATAAAAGTGTACAG
>NW_010424117.1:0-378 GCF_000710305.1 Buceros rhinoceros silvestris | reverse complement strand
CCGTAGTTGTCCGTTGCCTGCGCCATAGCTCGATCATGGGTGCTCCTGGAGGCAAACCTGTCTGCAAATAGACCTCTTCTCCTTCTGGGGTGGCTGTTTGGAACTTCGGCCAAGGATACTGCTTCCAGACTCACCCGTGTACACATCTGCGTCGCCGCGGGCTGCCAAGTTGCGTCGTACGGGGAATATCTCTTAGATTCCGCTGCGCGTAGGGGCTGCTTCATCCGCCGCAGGAATAAGGGGTACCGCTGGGTCCATCCATCAGAGCAAGACAGTTCATTAGACCACCCCCCCGCAGAGCCCCACGGTGGGTCCCTGGAAGGAGCGGGGGCTGGGACCTGTCCCTATCCTGGCAACAGACACACGGTCCCCAGGCTC
>NW_010424116.1:13813-28710 GCF_000710305.1 Buceros rhinoceros silvestris | reverse complement strand
CTTGGGATGCGATTGCTAGTCCTAGCGCTAGACTTGCTGCTTGCTACCGCTGCAATGGCAGCACGTGCCTCCCTAACAGCAGCGCTGTGTACTAGTCATCAGATCCAGCGGGTCCAAATTCCTTCCCACCTGGCCAGATGCTCATCCACATAGTCCATAGAGGCAGCTGGTGCTGTATCAGCCTGAAGGAAAGCCCACACGTGAGGGTAGCTAGAGTGGGAGGGACTCTGCATTAATTCTGTCCTCCTGTTATGATTTGGGGTGCCCCTTGGTTCTCCCGATCCCGTGTAGCAGTCTGACAAAGTCAGGGTGATACGTGGGGAAACTGGAAGCAGTACATGGGTACCTGCTTTGAGCCTCAACCACCTCAAGGAGCTTGTCTTTGGGTGAGCTATTTCGGGGGTAGTGGAAAAGCACTCTTCACATAAGGTGTTATTTAGACAGAGTAATTAACATGCAAATGCTACTTGCATCCAAATTAATTGCCGAGCAAGGGCATGTCCTCTGTCAGTGAGTCAGCCCAGCCCTGGGTGACGTGACTTTTGAAGGCCAGTGCTCCCCTTGACAGGCAGCCAGGGCACAAAGAGCAGCAGGCTGTTGGTGTGACTCCCTGCTGGCACTCAGTGCCACTTGGCTTAGCCCTGGGGACAGCACCTGGACTACTGCTTCCCTGTAGTGTGCCCCCTCAGCAATAGCCCTCCCTGCCATCAGCCCCAGAACCCGCAGCAGCCCCTTGGTGCAGCTGGGAAGAGGTGACCCTGGCAGGGGTACCTCTCCTCCTGCACGCCCTTGCAGCACAGCAGCCAGCCCTGCCTGGCATGCAAGGTGATGGGTCGTGGGAAATATGATGTCAGGGGAGACCTGGCCCCTACAGGTGTCCCCTACTTAAAGGAGTCACAGTAAAAAGCGTGCTCCCCTGCTGCAGCTGGCTGCTGATGGGGTGCTGGGTAATGGCATGCAAGGTGATGGGTCGTGGGAAATATGATGTCAGGGGAGACCTGGCCCCTACAGGTGTCCCCTACTTAAAGGAGTCACAGTAAAAAGCGTGCTCCCCTGCTGCAGCTGGCTGCTGATGGGGTGATGGGTACCTCTTGTGAGCATCCTGGCAGGCTTCCAGTACACCCGTCTCCTGTCCCTTGAGGCAGTTGTGCCCCCACAGCATTGCCAAGTGCTTCCAGGTGCAGGTGCGGGGACCACAGAGGATGAGCTTGGCCCCACTGCAGCCAGTGAGGATGGTCTGCACAGCTGAGCCAGCTGCAGGTACCCCAAAGCATTTGGCCGTGCAGTGGTGTGACTCATGTCACCCTGGTTTTCTGAAGAACAACAGGCGTCATCAGCAAACGAGGGTGAGGCTGAGTCATTCTGGCCAGAACGGGTGTATGCAAAGTGCAAGAGGCCGTCTCGGATCTGTCCGCAGCGGGAGCGCTGCCAGTCAAATCCGTGTGCCTGTGGACTGGGTGGGAGCAGGGGCAGGGGCAGGGGCAGGGGCTGGAGCCGTGCCGCAGCAGTAACAGCATTGAATCAGCGTGCTGCCTGTTGCAGCGCAGCTGGACACTTGCCTCTGAACGAGAGGTTAAAATAATCCCTCCCTGGCTTTCGGAGGGGTCAGATTTCCACTATGAGAAACATCAGCTTGGACGGGAGATTTCTGACTGAACTGCTGCTTTGCCGCAGTTCTGTGGGGCGACGGAGAGAGCAAGTCCTGCCTGCGGGGGGTTGTTTTTTTTTCTCCCTCCTTCCCAGCTCTAGCACTGTGCCTACTGCTTGCTGCCTTTCCCTTAGTTTGCACCCAGACCACCTTCTGCATCCCACTGGGATTTTGTTTGTGTTACCTACAGGGAAACTTTTAAATCTGGGTAGTTTTCCTTTTGAGAGTGATAATGTTTAAAAACAACAACAACAAGACCCTAAGCCTTTTCAATTTGTACTATTCTGTACGTCAAACCTGTATCAACAATCTCAATTATTTGGAAATCACTTCTTTGGGTTTCGTATTAAACATTGCATCTCGGAGCCCTAAAGAGAAGGCGAGAGACCTTGGTCTTCATCTTAAAAGGGATGGAAGCCTCAAGATTTCTCTGCAGGTGGCTGCACCAGGCAGCACTCACAAGCACGCACAGTTAATAGTTACTCCAGTAAATCTCCAGAGCTTGGAGCCATGTAATTATGAAAACCACCACACTTTCATTTAAAAATAATAAAGTATCTTTCCAGGCCTGGGGGGTGTGTGGGAGAAGGTGTGAACAATAAGCCTACAAGCTTCACAGTTCTCAAACTAAGCAGCAAATAAAAGCCCTACAGATTCCTTAAAAAAAAAAAATCTTGGCTGTTTTTAGCTATTTTCAGGACACTTGAAAACCTCACATATGATTTTTTTTTATTATTACCTTTTTTTTTTCCCCTGTGAAAGCTGAGGAGCTGGCAATAAAAGGCAGCCATTAATTCACCCATCAAGTGGTTCTGAAAATACAACCTAGGGCAACATAGCTGAGAGGGATGGTGGTGCCGGGCTGGCTGTGTACATAGCCAGGGAGGAGACTTCTATATTTAAAAGGTTAATATGGTGGTTAGAGCAGAAAAATAAGACAAGTGACTCCGTTAATTAGGAATAGAAAACCTCAGTCCCTGCAGCTCTGGTACACATCACACTTTCCTCCAGCCCTTGGCTTCCTCTTCACCTTGGTTATTTCATCTTTCTTCTTTGTCTTATATTTGATTGTGAGCTCTTAGAGCAAAGGCTTTCTTGTCCCAGTGCAGCAGTCGGTTGTGACATCCTTTCCTACTCTTCAGGTCCCTAAAAGTATTACTTGGTCATCCCCGTAATAAGTGGCAATAGCTCGCACAAGTGCTCAGTGTTCGGCGAGATGCCTTTGACCTCAGGGTCCCATTTAATAGCACAGGATCGTCCGCTGCCAGTTAGCAACCGAATGATGTTGTTTGTTTGACGTATCAACTTCCAAAATTTTCCTGTACCCAGTGTCATAGCGATGTTCTTCTTGAGCAGCCTTAGAAAAAGCAAAATACTTGACCTTCAGGATTTCAAAATCAATGAGTTTTGTAACTTGTGGCTCCATGTGGGACTGAAGGAGTCATATTGAAATTTGGGAGAGGAAGCACTGATGTGTTGTTTTTGGCCTGGTATTCGAAGCAGGAAGTGCCTGAGGTCTTGGGAAGCCAGTTTCCACAAATCCAGCCTAACTTTGGCAAATTCAGGAGGCTTGGATCAACACCCAGCTCTTACATGACCTTAATCACGTGGAAGCGGGAGGATGGGAAGAAATTTGGTTCCAGAGTATTTGAGGGTTTCCTCATTGCTGTCAAACAGCCCAAGTTTTACAGAACAAATGCTGCACACATCTATCCCAGCAGGTCAGAGATGCTAAGCCTTAGGCTCTGCATGTGGTACCTTGCATGGACTTCTGCTGCATGTCAGTCTTGCCAGCATCATCCAAGGTGCTGAGGTTTCCCCATGCCCCCACGTCAGCTACCGCTGGTTGGCCTCACCTAGTGCTTAGAAAGGTTTTTCTATAGACTAGCAAGGCCTCTTCCCCTGCGCTGGTGAGACAGGGAAAGGCTGATTTGGGCTCATCCAGCAAAAGCAAAGGCTGGATTGTGGATATTCTTAGAGAACTGGGTGGGATGGTGTATCTCCACATCACTTGCTCGCTGTAATGCTTCCAAAGGTTGCAATCGACTACCAAAACCAGTAATTTCCTGGGGCAATGATGATCTGTACCAAACTCACTCCAGCTGCTTTGTGTTGCTTCACAGCTGAGAAGCCATTCTGCAGTAATCAGGTGGTTTTCCATCACAGGACTGTTACAGCCATCTGCAAAACTCTCTGCTCCACCTGCAGCCTTAAGATATATTTTCTTCTTAATAATTCAGTGCCTTTAGATATGTACGGTAAAGATTTGGCTCCTTTCAGTAGGGACTTTGCCTCCCAAACAGCAAGCAGAGGTCTCTCAGCATGGTAAAGCTGCACTTTCCCTCCAGGATGGGCTTGCCTTGGCGGATACCAGAGGCAAAAATGCAGCTTTCCCCTCGGTGCTGGAGAGCTCCCATCCCCACCTGAACCTCCCTGAAAAAGCCATTTTTAGCAGGGCTGTATCTCCTCAGACCTGCTCTCCTGCTGCACTTGCTGGTGGAATCCAACGTGGGGCATCCCTGGGCTTCCCAACAACTGCCTATGTAGGGCTGCCCTCTCAGCATAGGGCTAATGGAGCGACCCCACACCCCTGGCGGCCTCCTGTGGCTGGTGGTGCTGAGCTGATTTATCATCCGTGGTTCCCTCTGTCTCACAACCTCTCCTGGCTGTGCCACTGCCTGGAGCGAAGGAGCCTGTTGTTCTCCATGAGGCATATAGCCTTTCCAGGTGTAAGATGTCCTCATTAAGGGAGGGCTGCTTATCTCCTAACCTGCGGTGGCGACTGCAATGTGCCCTCCGTTGTGTTTCTGTCTAACTGTACAAAGCAGGGGACTGAGTCTGGATGCAGGGAGTGTGGGGTTAGACAGACCTTCCCTGTGGCTGGCCGAGGGCTGTGTGACCTACGCACCCCCTCTGCCAGCCTTCTGCCCTGAAAAATGGTCATCTGAGGAAATTTAATTAGATAGCAAGAAACAAGCGGAAGGCACGGGGAGTTAAATGGGTGGTTAAGGGAGAGAAAAGTAGTGAGATTTATTTAAGCCTTCCCCCACTGGCAGTGAAGATGCCTCCTCTTGCTGCTTGCCTGAGAGCACTCGCAGCTGCAGGTATCCTCTCTTGACCTTTAGCCTCAGCTGCACTGACCTTTTTAAATTTTCTTAAATTAACTGCTAGCCTTATGTGAGGAAAGGCCAGAATAAGCTGAAAATCCAAACTGCCCACTAGCATAAGTGCCCAGTGGGAGCTGAAGCCTGGGACAGGGCTCTTCTCCACTGGTGTGAAGGAAGCCAGGCAGTGCTGCAAGGCCCTCCGTGTGCCATTGCTGCTTTTCCTGAATCCCCACCAGCATCAGGAGTGATGCAGGAGGGGCAGGAGAAAAAAAAACCAAGCACCCTTAAATTAGCATGGCAGCCAAAGTAAGAAGGCCAGCCCCTGCTGCTGCCCTGGTGGGCCTCACAGGCTGGTCTGCAGGTGGGCACCCCTGTGGGGAGCGTGGCATGCAGCAGCCAAGGACACCCGTGTGCATCTGTAGGTACCTGACCAGAGGAGCTGGCTGGTCCCAGCTGCAGCGACAAAGGACATCTGGAAAGCCACACAGGGAGCGGGGTGGCCAGCGTGCACTGGGTTTGCATGCAGCACCACCAGGTCTGAGCAGTGCCCGGCAGTACAGCCCCTCCGCTGGGCATTGCAGCAGGTCTCACCAGCTCTGCCGCCTCTCAGAGGGTGGCTGCATTTGTAACTTCTGCTGCAGTAGTTTTCCACTGGGGAACGTATGCAAGGCTGGGTATTTTCCAGAAAGAGCGACAGAAACGTTGACATCTTCCAGGACTCCCCCTAGTTGTCAGCTGGTACCGCTGACTCATTTTTATCTCATTTTGAGGGCTGCGCCTGCCTCCATGCCCCTTCCTCTCTCCCCACCCGTGCACCTTGCCTTGGCACAGCCACCGTTTTGCCTCTCTGCGCACGTGTGAACGCTGTCGGCATTGCCAGCACCGCGGGGTGGATCTGACCATTTGTGTGGCATGTGCCACACAGGAGGAGAGAGCCAGCCTGCTCCATTCCTCCTCCAAGCTACATCTCCAGAAACCGCGCCGGTCCCTCCTCCCCCAGGGCTTCTCACCTGGCCTCTCTGCATCCTCGAATTTGGCCCATCAGGGTCCTCCTCACTCACCAAGATCCCCACAGCTGCCACAGCTCCCTTGCCCTTTGCTAGTGCATTCAGATGCTTAGTCAGGCCATGCCTTTGCTGCATCATCCTCCCTCCTCATCCTTGCCCCTGCCCCACCGTGCCTGTGGGCAAGGTGAGGAAGCCCCCTGCTGTGGGTGGCAGTTTAGCTGGTGAGTGTTGCAATGACCAACGTTGTCACTTGAGGGACTAAGTTTTAACCAAGGCTCTGTGGAGGTCCTTACAAGGTAGGTCATGCAGTCCTGGCTGCCCTTTCTCTGTGAGGGAGGAATGTAATATTTCTCTTATTTTAAATAGCCTTAATTGCTCACCCTGAATTTTTCTGAAATTGGAATATTTTTGCCTTGCATTTTCCTTTTCCCTGCAGCCCTCCCCTTTTAGATGAGCTCTGGTGCACATCTGTGCCCTTCACCCTCACGCCCCATTAGCCCCAGAGAGGTGGCAGCCTCTGGACACCCTTGCCCTTTCTTTCTTCAGAGGGCGAATGAGAGCTGTGGTAATTCTCCGGCTTGGTGTCTTGCAGTTCCACGGGCACCCAGCCATTCTCTTAATGAGCAGGCTTATCTCAGGATCTTTTCCATGAGAGCAGAACATAGGCAGCAAGAAGGTGAGCTGTCCCCTAGGCCTTTTCCAATAGCCCTTTTGCTCCTCCTCCCCATGCCTTGTCTTAGCTCTCAGAAGGCACAATTCCAGCCGCCTTGGGCACACCCGTCTTGGATGCACGTGTCTGTCCTGTTCACCATGATAAGAAAAGCCAGCGGAGGGAGATGTACAAACGCGAGCAGAGATGCAGACAGGCGCTGGAAGGCAGATGTGGAGAAAGGTGTAACGGAGCAGAAAAATACAGATGCATGTAGATGTGCATGTAGCCGTCAGGCAACCTGAACAATTACTAAGAGCAAGACACGTGCTGGGGCTAAAGGAGACATGCAAACATGGGTGCACGTGCAGGCAAGCACATGGGGACAGGACATCTGGAAACGCCTAGGAAGAGACAGACAGACAGACATAGCCAAGCAGAAAAATACCAGGCAGGTGAAGAGGGACAAGGACATGAACAGTTGCAGACACGTAGTGGGGGAGAGCAGGCAGGAGGCTGCCGTGCAGGGTGTGCACGCAGGCGTGTGCCGTGGCCCCTTTTCCCAAGAGAAGGGGTGAGCGGCTAGATAAGTCCATCCTCCTCCCTTCTCGTTGGCTGGATCCAGACCGTAGACAGCAGCTGCTTTCAGCGCTGGGACCCACCCAACACAGTCGCACTCATTTATATACAGTTTCCTGCCCTTGGCAGCGTTACAAAACCTCGCAGGGAAAATTACAGGGAAAGAAGTTTTTTGGATGTTGAATGCTGACCTGCGCAAGCCCAAACCCAACAGCTGAGAAATGTGGGCTCGTTAGAGCCTCCTTGCATAATGAGGAGAGAAAGTAAAATCCTTGCTTGGATGGGAAATGTTGAGGCTGTCTGCTGGCTGGAATACTTGCTTGGCGGCTCCAGCCTCTTGCTATAGACTTGACCCAACTAATCCTTTTCCTCTTGGTTCCTTGATCTCCCTGAGCCATCTCCTCTCCCACCCCCAAGAAGGAGATTAATAAAGTCTCAGTTTCCAGTAAGAAGGTTTTTGGAGCCTCCTTGTAACAGGAGCTCCAGACCAAGTAAGAGCTGTGAATGGTGTTGCCCCGAGGTGCCCAGCCCAGAGCACTGTGTCACACACCTCCTCCTGCCGCTGATCTGGCACTGTGGATGGGAAACCAACATTGCTTGCTCTGAGCCACTAGGCTCTGCTCGTGGTCACTTCCTGGAGACAATGGCTTTATTCCTTGGACCAGTGGATGGCTTTTGGCACGGGAGCCGAATCGGTGAATGGAAACATCCTCCCTGCAAGCTGCAGTGACATCCTGCTATTGTTGGCATCCTTTGGCAGGTTTGTTCAGCTGCTTTGTACCAGTTGACATCTCCGGGCTTTCATCAGTGCATCGGTATTGCCATAAGGCACATGGACTTCCTGACCTAGTGCCCAAGGAAAGCCCTCTTCTCCTGTTTACGCACAGGATGTGAAAGTAAAGGAAGCTGAAATGCTACTCAGGAATCCATTCCGGGCTTTAATCATTACTGTCACTGCTAGAAGAAGTGGGGAATGTTGAAAAATAATCACCGTGCTGTGTAATAGGATGCAGATGTTCAGGTTGTGATCTATTCAGACACTGTGACCTCCTGGCTACTGGAAGACAAGCCCAAATCAAAACTCTGGAGCTGAAAAAAGTTGCTCCCACAAGCCTCCAAGAAACTGGGAAGAGCTTTGTGTGTTATTAGTGGATGAGCAGTGGCTCTGCCCAGGACTTTGGTTGCAGTAGGACAGATCTCTGTGTTGACAGCAGGGGAGAGCCGCAGTGGCCTTTCCTTGTTGCTGCCTGGGGGATGGGAGTGAATCGCTGCCCGGTGTTGCGGTTGGCCCCCAATCTCTGCCATAAACATGCACTGATGCTGTTTAGGGGACACAGTGGTACCTGTTTGCATGCTGCTGGGGCATCCCTGGTCACAAACGAAGGGGTGGAGGTGACATTTCCGTGGCAGCAACTCCTTCCTCCCCCGTGCAGGGAGCTGGTTTGCAAAGGCCCCTGGCAAGACAAGAAAATTAAAATCATGAGAGTCTTATAAGCTGTAGGGTGTAAAGGTACATACACGGACATGTATACCTACAATACGTGTACACCCACACCTCCCTGTGGAGGGGCCGGTGTTGGTGAAGCCCCTTCCTTTCTGTGCACCATGGCTGCGTTTGTCCTGTGCTGCTCTTTCCCATGCTAGAGCCAGCTGTCTGGGAGTTGCCAGGGCAGCTTTGGGAAGAGCAGAGGAGGAAACTGCCTTCCCCTATGGGCCATCACAGTCCTGCCATGCCCCTGGGAAGCAAAATTGTGCAGATCTCCTTCAGCTGCCACAGCGAGACTTCCTGCAGCCAAGAGAGAGCAGAGGCTGGGAAAAGAGGTCCAGACAGTGCCACTGCAGCCATCCTGACCTCCTTCTCTCCTCTCCTCCAGTCCTCGGCACTCACAGCAGCATCTCCACTGGCCATCTCAGCTGGGGACCACTGAGCCACCGCGGACTGGCGGGCAGGGAAGCGCTGCTTTCTGAGGAGGAAGGGGAGGCAGAGAGATGAGGAGATCAGGACTCCCTTCTGCATTGTCCTGCAGAACCCAAGCTCCCAGTAACTACTGATGCAACGGCCAAAAATACTAGCCAAGGAGCATAGACGCTCTCCCCTTCCTACACTCTTCTTTGGCACAGACAGCTATGGCAAATCCAAAAATAGCCAAGTTATATAAATACAGAGAAAAGAGTTTACAAATTTCCAAGAGGGTGACAAACAGCAGGGCTCGCTGAGGAGGGGAGCTTTTTTTAACCCGAGAACTCTTTCTTTCTGCAGATCCTTGCCCCACACAGAATAGAAAACAGTATACTTGTAAACCAGTGACCTGAAACTTGAAGACTCTTCAACTGACAGAAAGTGATGCTGGGGGCTGCGCTGCAACAGAGAGAAAATTTGTGGCAAACACACGACGGAGAACAGCCTGATCCTCAAGTTTTCTTTTTCACAGCTCCATTGCTTTCTGTCTGTGAAAGCCTGAGTGAGTAGTTATTTAGGAAGCATAAAGGAAAAGAAAATATAATCTAATAGGAGCAGGGAACCAGGATGTCTGCTTTTTCTCCCAGATGTGCTAAAAGCTTTCTGCATGAGCTGGATAAACCACCCTGCTTTGACACACCTGCATGGATACAGATCATGGTACCAACTTCACTGGAGTCAATGACACAAGTTCACCTGCCGTTTAAAGTCAGCAGCACCTGGACAACCTTCACACACTGCAAATAGACTATTTTAAAAGCAGTATTTTTTATCATATCTGATCCTCATACCTCACTTGGTGAGGATAAGAGAAACGCAGGGCAGTACGTTGCCTGCTGGGGATGCACCATCATCTGCCAGTACTCCCAGGAGGCACAGGGGTGCAGCTGAGGTCGGGGCGAGGAGGGAGAGGGAGCTGGATGCTATCCGTGCTTTACTGACAAATAGGCACTGAGTGCTTGCAAACACCCCAGCAGAGAAGCCGAATCTTCCCGAGCTCCCGTGCTTTCAGTGGCTGGAGCGTACAGGTAAGCCCCCCCAGCTGAGCCACGGCTCAGCTTTCAAACCAAACCGGTGCACTGGGTGTACCGGAGACCCTGCCGGTGCCCCTTTCTGAAAGGAGCATTGTTATTCCACGGAAATGACCTTCGGAGTCCAAATGTCTTTATTTAAAATGAAACAAAACCAATCCTAACCACTCTTCAAGCTAAACCAAATTAGCTGTTATTGCTGCACAGCTCTAAATATGATGTGGTAATCTTCCACTCTTCTCTCTCTGACAGGTCGGTCAATACATAGTGCTGCCTTAACTCATCGCTACCGCCGCTCCCACACAGGTGAGAATGTGCCTTGTATTTTATTTCCCCTCAGAAAAAAAGATCTTCAAATGACCGGAAAAAAAAGGAAAGCAGTTGTGTTGGTTTAAAACTGTTGAGCAGGAAGCAAAAATCACTGCAAATCTGAAGTATTTTGTATTTTAAAAAACCTCCTGTTGTCTCACTAGGGCTCTCCTCTCTCTTCTTTTCCTGCCCAGTTGCTGGCTTCTTTCAAGCATCTCCCTTTGCTCCTCCTCAGAAGGTCACAGGAGCTCTGCTTCATCCGCTTCTTGGCTGGGTAAAAACAAACCATAAAGCGCAATTCTGGTAATCAGTTGCTCTGGCTGCACTGCTTGTTCATTTTCTTTTTAGAGAATCTAACTCTTCACTTGGACCATTATGTCCAGAGAGAGCAAAGCACAAAGAGTTTCCCAGGCAAGCTCTGAGGTAGTAAAAAAGGTGTGTGCTCCGATTCCTTCTCTGCCTCCCTCCCCTTGTACAGCACCAGCCAAATACAGTTCGTACTAAAAGTTTGTGACCCCTACTGTCATTTTTTGGCTGTATTTTTTGAGCCTTTCCAAGCCAAGCCCAGAGACTCTGTTTTCAAACAAACTTGAATTCTCCATTGGCGGCTGGATAATTGCAGTGCAGAGGAGGACACTAAAACCAGAGCTTGTGCTCTGGAGTTGCATACGTCTGCAGCATCCCACATCTGGGAAAATCCCAAAAGCCTGCTGAAGGGCTTGTTGCTGGCTGCGAGAGGCGGGCAGTCAAGCAACATGCTTACCTTGAGGATGTTGGTATTTAAGCGGCTATTTTAGGAGTCAGGAGGTGGCTGCCCAGGGCAGCTAGGAGAGGAGGGATGACTTGGGGGGGAGCCCTGGCATGGCCATGCAGCCACAATGGCAAACACAAAGCACCACAAGACACCTCATCCCAGCACTGGAAAGCAAAGAGCAAAGCCCCCCGCACCTGGGAGGAAATCTCCACAAGTACTGCCAGGGTCTACCCTCGGGTCTTCTGGCTCCCACCCCAGAGGGGTGCATGCAGAGGGGCTTTTGGCCCTCGGGCTGGGCAGAGGGGCACAGAGCAGGTGGTGCATTTCTGCACCAGCCTCTGTGCGAGCCTGTCTCTGTGGCAGAAGGAGACTTCCCATCCCGGGAAGACACACCGTCTCCTCTCTCCAACTGCAGCCTTGCACAGGGATCGTGTGTCCCAGAGCAGGAGCTGGCTCCTCCCCCTCTATTGCATTGCCTCTTCCCATAGCCTGGCTCCCGCGGGGCTCACAGCTTTTCCTCTCCGGCTCCCAGCCCGGCTCTGCCTCACTGGCTCTGTCCCACCCCTTGCATCTCAGCGTCATCTCCTTTCCTTTCCCCTCCATTCATATTTTCCTGGGGTTTAGGCCCCACCATAGTGTCCTTTTGCACAAAAGTCCAAAAAATGGTGGGGCTGCACCCAGGAGACACGAAGGTGTGCTGCCTTCTGCAGAGGCTTGGCTCCATCCCCCTTCACCTTGTCATCCGTGCTGCTGGGCTGCAGAGGTCCCGACTGTGCCTGCCTGGCGGCGATGAGAGGCCTTGGAGCCCGGCTGGACAAAAGCAGCACTGTGCTGGAGAAAGCGGCTCTGTCTGGCTGCCTCTGCTCTCCGCATCTGCCGAGTACATGGGAAGGGAAGGGTGTTCCTCTGCTCCCCTGAGCACTGCTCACTGGGCAAGATCAGAGAGAAGATGGAGGGGACAATGCCCGAGACCAGCGTCACCCTGCTGGCCCATGTGCTGCGAAGGCTGGTGCTGCTTTGCAGGGTCTAGGGTGGCTCTTTGTTCATCAGGTGCTGGCTGGGTGGAAGCGTGCACCTTTGCTCTGCTACAGACTCACAGGGGAACCTTGGGCAGGTCCCTTGGGTTATGCTGGTGCTTTGTGATCCCTGCAAGGTGCTGAGGCTGTCCAGGCCACCTGTACAGGTCCCTGCAGGTCCACACTCGAGATACGGGCACAGAGCCACGCTGGTGTGTCCCAGTCCCAGATCACTACCACCCACAGCGTCATGAGATGAGTGAACTCAGGGATCTCTGACGCAGCCCCGTGCTGTGCAGGTTGGGAAGACCCACAGACTCTCCCTGTGTCTTCTTCCTGGATGGCAGTGAGAGGACAGCAGCACAGCTCCACTCACGGGAGCTCATCGGACAGACCTTCTCCAGATCCTGTCCTTCTGACATCATTGCTTGTCTGGTATAAAAGGTGTCTTTCTCAGCCCTCACAAAGCCATGAGTTAATCTACAGGAGAGACTGCAGCATGCAAATAGCACTGCTGCCACTTGCGAGGCTGTGATTGCGCCTGATGCCCCTGAAGAGGGCAAGATGCGGAGGCTCCTGATGCAAGCCCAGGAGCAATGCTGCTAGTCACAAGGTGATGGCAGAGCTGGGTGGGTGCTTTGCCCTGTGGCCTCTCCTGAGAGGGACAGGAACTGGGAGCAATGTGGGGGCTTGCCCACATGTAGGCATTCCCAGATGTGTGCCTCACCTTGGAAAACACACAGATTCCTTTCCCTTCCTCTAAGGTTCTCACCATAAAATTCACTTGCAGAGCTCGCTGCTCTACAGCTCAGGGCTGTAACACAGCACGGGAGTTTTAGACTCGTGAGGGTTGGCACTGCGCTTTGTTAAGCTGTGGCCCTTCCTAAGCCCTGGCTCTCTCACTTGGCTTGTCCAGGGAAGTGGTGGGTTGGCTTGACAGCATCCAGGAGAAGATACACTGCTTGGTTACTGCAGGGCAGCTCCACATCCAGCAGATGGCTGACCTGTAGGTGCAGGCTGCTCTTGAGCACCACTGTGTGCCCTCTCGTTTAGTGCATGTCAGTAATGGTCTGATGAGGGCTGAAACACTCTATACTGATCTCCCACATCTTCCTCTTTCCTTCCTACCTCCTGAAGGCCACCAGAACTGTCTTTTGGAGAAGGAGGAAACTCAAAGGGCTTTATAAGCCCACGACAAGGAACAAAGGGCCTGTTTGGTTTTCCCTGCGTGCTCTGACTCCTTCCATGTACGTACGTGCGCACACACGGCATAGGCACCACTCCTATTAAAAAGCTTCCTGCAAGCTTTCTTTTAGCTCTTTGAGAAAGAGAACATCGCCTTCGTTTCAGTTTATGCACTGAACTGAGACGGGGTCTTCCTGCTTCTCCTCTGCAGGGACTAGAAGACCAGGCTGGGAGTTAGGGACCAGGAGGAAGCAAGGGGTCCCAGGGTCCAGTCTCATCCACAGGAGCTTGCGGTGGAGCTACGCCCTTGCAGCAGCAGGTGTGCAAGGAAGCATGTCATGCGGGGCGAGCAAGGCTCATACTGGGATATCCTGGGGCCGGTCCTTCCTTTGTCCTCATCAAAACGGGTCCAAATCCAGCTGACTTCCCAGCAGCAGAGCTAGGAAGGGCCTGAGCAACCATCAGGTTGCGAGCCAGTCACTTTGTGATGGTGCAATGCCTGCAAAGCCTAGTTCCTCAGCTCCAGCAAGCCCTCCGTCTGGGACAAAAGTCCTGAAACAATGGCCCAGCTTCCCAGTGACTGGTGACCTAAAGGATGCCGCGTGCTGAGGCAGTCAAGCACGCAAGGATTAATGACAGCTAGAGGAAGCTGCTCTCCGGCTGCAATGCCATGGGATTCAGCAATACAATAGCCAGAAGGAACACGTGGGCTCCTCGTCTTTTTCTCAAGGCCCCCTAGGTAAATAATCCCCTTCCACAGAGCTGTACGGATTCCCATAAAGCTGAATAGCAAAAGCAGTTCCCAGGCTCATGGTTAATAATCATTGTTTCCCAGGCCGCATAATTATTATTTTCACTGTCAAGAACCTGGGAGAGAGAGAGCCCAGACACAAAATTTTCCCAATCAGCTCACAGAGACCTATTTAATTCCCATTAAAAGGAGCCAGCTGTGAAGCTGTAAGCACAACCCAACCCTCAGGAAAGGAGCATGGCTGGTGCCCACACCCCTGTGGACCCACTGCCCCCTGCACTAGCAGGGACTCAGAGCTAACAGCATGTGACAAAAACCACATCTCCACATTTCCTGCATATGTCTCCCAGCTGATGCCACAAAAATGCCTTGGAAAATGCTGCAGGGCAGAGCGAACCGTGGAGGGTGGAAGGAATGTGCTCAACCAGGCAGGAGAAAGCAGGGCAGCTTCGTGCAAGGGATAGGAGGAAGCAGGGTGCAGGGCTTTCTGCAGCCAAGGTACACATATTTTGTATGTCTCACGCAGGAGAAAGCAGCAAGCAGCTGATGGGCATCCGTTCACAGGTGAGCTGGCAGCACTGGGAGCCAGGTCTCTCTGGATGGGGGTGGAAAGGCAACTACAGGGACCTGGGAACTTGGGGGCTTTGAGCAGGGAGAAAAGGAGGACAGGAATCCCAGCAGCTCCAACACGGGTAGCTGGTGCAGAGCACCGGTTATATCACGCTTCTTGGTTACAAGCAAATTAATTTGCATGGCTAGAGAAAAACGATGCTGTGGGCAATAAACCCGCCTTTACAGGTCGGAGCAATTACCCGGGCAGCAGGGGTGGGACCAGCCTCAGACATCACCCTTGAGGAGACAGGGCGGCTTGAACTCGTACAGTACTGCTGCAAAGCAACGG
>NW_010424116.1:13567-13785 GCF_000710305.1 Buceros rhinoceros silvestris | reverse complement strand
AATTCCCCGGGCAGCAGGGGTGGGACCAGCCTCAGACATCACCCTTGAGGAGACAGGGCGGCTTGAACTCGTACAGTCCTGCTGCACAGCAACGCACATGGCGGCGAGCCTGTCCAAAGAAACAGGATACATGCCCTGCCGCTCACACGTGCCAGAGCCAGCCTGCGGCAGCCTAAACCTGCCCCTGGGAGCCGCCTAAACCTGCCCTTGGGAGCAGA
>NW_010424116.1:12896-13489 GCF_000710305.1 Buceros rhinoceros silvestris | reverse complement strand
CACACGTGCCAGGGCCGGCCTGCGGCAGCCTAACCCTGCCCTTGGGAGCAGCCTAACCCTGCCCTTGGGAGCAGCCTAACCCTGCCCTTGAAAGCTCCGGCTCTGGCTGTTGGAGGAGCCAGCTCCACCCCACGACACTGCGCGCCTGCCGGGGCAATGCGAGGTGAGGTTTGCAGGCTGCACGTCGCCCTGCACCTTCTCCGCTCTGCCTGGTGTCCCTCCTGTGTTTGCACACACCCCCAGCTGGGGTGGCTTTGGGAGAGGGAAGACAACTCAGTGAGCACAGGGCTGACTTGAGAACTTGGACACCGAAAGGTGATGCTTGAAACACGTGCAGGGTGAACAGCACCTGTGCAGATCTGTCTGGTGGCTTTTCGGACTCAGACAGGTCTGGCCTGCCCCTTGTACCAGCAGTGCTGTCTGTCACCTTTTTTGTCCAGATCTGTCCACACTTCCTTGCAGAAATGGTCTGGGAGAACAACAGCCGGGAGGGAGACAGTCATTCGAGTGGATTCGTCTGTCTCCTCTTTCCAGGGCTCCTTGGGGGACGTGTGGAGGTTCACCCCAGTGGAACCTGTGGGTGTTCAGTCGGA
>NW_010424116.1:9576-12742 GCF_000710305.1 Buceros rhinoceros silvestris | reverse complement strand
GGGTTTTACCTCCTGGATATTGTGTAACCACCTTCCAGTGCCAGCACCAATTTTGGCTGCTCAGGTTACAGAGGATTGCAAGAGCCGTTTGAAATAAAGGAGCAGCATTTAAAGGGGCATGGCCGCAGTCCCAGGGGATCTGCTTGCAGCAGCCACGGCTGCAAAATGTTCCACCGCCTAAATGCAAAGCCTGGGACGTGCTGGGCTCACAGAGGAATCTGCGTTCTCGGAGAGTAAAAGCAAGATCAGGAAAGGTTACTTTTAACAGGTTTGAGGTGCAGGAAACCGAGGGGAGGTGGTGACTTGCCTGAGGTTACACGCAGCAGCAGGGTGTAAACACAGCCTCCTCCGGACCAGAGCTGAGCTCAGGAGGGAAGAAATGTTGACTTTTCTGCCTCCAGGTCTGAGTAAAGGGTTCTCTAGCTTCCAGGCTTTTCTTGCAAGGAAGCAAGCACACAATCGCTCGGAGCCTTGTGGGAGCTGAGATTCCCTGAGCCCCTGCAGCCCTGCCAGCCAAGGGAGAACCAAGCTCAGGGGTCTGCCTTGTGCCCATTGCCAGGACAGTAACAATGCCAGTCAAATGCAGGAAAATAAATGCCTTTTCTCTGGATCCAATTCTAGGGTACGTCAGTCATCGTGGGTCCCATGAGTGAGATTCTGGCTCAAAAGGAAATCTTCTCCAAACAGACATTCTCCAGGGGCTTTCCTGGCATCATATCTTCTGCAAACGTTTCTCTGCGGACAGTGATGCTGTCATAGAAATGGGCAGTTGAAGTTGTGGACTGTTGGGGTGGAGCACAGATAACCCATGTGCTCTAGCTCTCCTGATGCACAGGGGTGAAGGGAGGCCAGTGGTGTGGAAGAGCAGCTGGCACAGAAGGGTGGAAAAGGTTGCCTCGTGGGACAAATGGCATCCCTGAGACCTGCACTCCATGCATAGCCCTCAGGAAGACGGGGCACGGCCCAGGCAATGGCGAAGCAACCTTTCTCCGTGCATGCTCCTTTGCAAGACAGGACCTGTCAGGACCACTCACTCCTTGGGCATTCAGCTGAGGCATCCAGAAGAGGGACCACGTCAGACCAGTTGGCAAGGGCTGGTTTCTTTAGCGGAGGTAGATGCCAATGTCATTCAGCTTCTGCCAGAGACTTTGGAGGTGGTCCTGCAGGAGATGGGCACCTTCTATGTGGTTTGAGCTTTGAGCAATGGGCTTGCCAATGCTTCACAAAGACACCCAGCCCCTCTGAGCAGCCCAGCAACACAGATGACAATAACAGTTCTGTTGTCTTCAACTGCTTTCATATTTCAGCCATTGTATCTGTCAACAATACGCTGTGGGGATTGCTGAGGCGCTTCCAAAATCGTCTGTTCAGAGCCAGCCTGTGAGTGATATAATTCTTTGGTACCCTGTTGAGGCATCAGTACAAGCATCAGCTCAGCACCCTGAGTGGCAGCAGCAGTGGGATGCTGGAGCGAAAGCAAGTCTGGTGGGAATGAAAGAGAGGAGGGAGGTGAGTGGAAGGTCAGAGACTGTAACCCAGACCTTCTTGCTTCCCTCTGACAGTGCTCCCCTCCCGTGGTACTTATGGTGAAAGAACCTGCTTATATTTTGTTTCTGTTCTGCTACTCTCCTTGGGGTTGAGAGGAAAAAAAAAAAGCAGTGGATGCAATGGAAAAATGAAGTGAGAACAGCAATGCTCCTAGGTCACCCTCTTTTTCCTTTCCACTGCGCTTGCCAAGCACAACCCATTTCAGTCTCTGCTAACAATACTCTGTGCTGCACTACAGCGTGCTCCAGCCCCACAGGGCACGAGCAGAAACAGAAACTCCTGGCAGCCCCTGGGAAAATGCAGCAGTGAGGAGCTCACTGCGAGGCTTTTACTGGGAGTCCAAATGGGTGGGATGTCACCACAGTGAGATATGCGTGTCAGAGTACTTTGTGAGGGTTGCAATCGGCCTAGGAAGCATCCAGCATCTGAGTGAACGCCAGCTACATCTCCGGGTGGGTGCGGAATGTCGTGGCAGTTGTGATGAGGTTGTTGACAAGCCCCGGGGGGCGGGGGTTACAGACCAGTCTGTCATTGCTAACCAAAAAGACATCTTTTTTTTCTCAGCCTGTCCACAGTCCTCTCCACTCTGAACTGCTTGGTTTTTTGATCTGTCTCAACTAAGAGCTTCAAAATACTCCCCCTGGGAGTGAAGTGCAAGGTAGAGCCCCAGGCAATATCACGTTCAGATGCCTGATCCCTAGCACTCAGTTTTAAAGAGATTAAATCTGAACTCTTCAGCAGAGTGACCTTTGGCCGGTGGTCTGCAGATCCCCTGTTTCTGAAAGGTCCATGAAAGGTAACTAAAGAGAGCGAGACTTTTGCTGGCCACTTTAAATTCACTGCATGGGGTCTGCATCTCCCCACTGCATGGGGAGAAAATCTTGTGAAGATCTATAATCAGAAAGGTTGAAAGCCACCAGTCCAAGAAACTGGAGGCACTTAACAGGAGAGATGTCTCTGCTGGCTGCGGTGTATCTTTTTGTTCCCAAAGGAGAAGTTTTGCCTGCTGTTAGAAAGCAATGCAGGACCTGGTTCCTCTCATAGTCCTCCCTTAAGTAATGGCTATGGAGTAAATGGGAGGATGTTTTTCTTCTCTGAATATCTATTTCCTTCCTAAATAAACCATGGGTGAGTCTGTTGGGGTTTTTTAATAGAAGAAACACAAACAAATAGGGATCTTACAAAGCTTTTAGAAGTTGCATTTGGTCCCTGGTGTTGTGAGGATTGGTGAAATCGCTGACACAGAATAGGAAAGGACCTTGGGATCAGCTATCCCATCCTTCTCTCCAAGGTTTAACACTACCTAGCCCATGCCTGATAGATGTTTTTTGACCTGTCTTCAACAGCCCTCCAATCCTTCAGCCTACTCAGGAAGTGATTCACTCACCTTATTATTTAGAGGTGGTTCATGGAATTGTCCTGGATCTTCTTACTGCGGTTCTGTGATTCCGAGTTTGACTTTTCCCCAGTGGGAAAAGAGAACGGGTTATTCTCTTGCCTTCTGCAGTGACCTTTCACATGTTTGAAGCCTATTACTGAGGCTCCTCTCAGTCTGCTGTAGATGAAAACACAAAAGCTGTGATTTCTAGACTCCCCATCGCAGTCAGGGATGGGGGGT
>NW_010424116.1:1068-9482 GCF_000710305.1 Buceros rhinoceros silvestris | reverse complement strand
GGGGGGGTGGGGGGGGGCTGTGATGGGAAAGCAGCTGGGTTTCCACTGTCTGTAATGGTGATGGTACAGAAGGGGTGGATGAAACCAGGACAGGCTGAATGCCACCCATGCTCTGTACTCGCAGAGCTCGGCTGTCAGCAGTTCACGTGCATCAGCACCAAGATGCATTTTTGCAAACCATCCAAAAGCCTGGAACAATTATTCTGCAAAACTCCCCTCATCCTCATGAGTCAGGACAAAGCAGCTGCTAGATTTGGACTCTGTTACCTGGGCTGTACCTTCAACCGATATGAACCCTGTGATCTCTTCTGCTCTGACTCCTACCTCTTACACCACTGGCTTCCAGGAAGGCTTGGACTGAGACTCAAATATCCGCTCTGCGTGGACAAGTTCAGACACAGGTTTTGCAAGCCGGTCTTTGCTTCACTCATGGGCAATTTTTGTTCTGATGGTTTGCCTCCAGCCCCGTCTGTTGTTGTCACTTCAGGCATACAGCTCGTGGCTTGTTCTAGCTTTCTGTTCCTTGGACTGCCAAGGTCCCATCCCTGTTGCGAATACCATAGCCCTGAAGCAGCCAGGTAGAATGCTCCTCTTTTCATCCACAAAGAACTAGAACTGCATTCAAGTGTTTTCAGAGTCAGCACCACTCTTGAAGCTAATGAAATGTCAGGATTTGGTCCATGGTTTCTGCAAGGCTGCAGTATGGTAAACCTAGGCTGGTCCCCTCTATGTAGGCGAGGCCAAACTTTGTTTACAACAGAACATTGCTTCATATCTAACCTCCTGCATGGGCACACTTTCTATCTCTAGCTTTATAGTCTAACCCTCCTACACTTCAGACCCAGTGTTAGCCAATCAATATTACAGTGGAGTGCAATATTGTCTCGCTGTATTCAGCAAGGCAAAATCATGTTTGCTGGTAACATTTCAACAGACCTCCTTAGCCAGGCTGAAGCCTGGGTCATGTTTAAGGTGTTTGGCTAAGTGCAGATAGTTTCAACTTGGCATGCTGACAGGACCTAATGCTGTAGCCCTGTCCTCCAAGGGTTTCCTGTCCCTTAGCTGCAGTGCAGTGCCACAGCATCCTTTCTGCCACCACACAGGCATGCCTAATGGCATACCTTGTGCTTCTCCTGTAGCCAGGACTGGGGCCTGTATCACCAACATGTGCTTGTACTGGTATCACCCTCTTCATGCACTCAGAAAGAGCAGCCTCTGCCCCATCAACATGTGGTAATGAAATAGTGGCTTTGATCATATGGATGTCTTGAGAAATGCCCAGCTACAGGGCTCCCTCTACCAGAAAAGATTTTGCCGGTGCAGCTAGATATGGCATCCATGACAGCATGTGGAAGTTTTGCCGCTGGAGAGTTCTGTGTGCAGAAGGCCCTGCAAAGCCAGTATGAGGTCCTTGTGCTGGGGCTTTTGCTGGGATACAGCTGTCATTGCACTGTAGACCTTTGTAATTCCACCCAGTACATGGAAGCTTTCAAGAGCAGTTACACACTTTTCACAATCACAGCAACAGCATGCTGAAAATCAGGATGTAATTCTTGCTGGTGGTGGGGTGCCCCCTCCCAACAGCAGTTTTTGGTTGGTCACTGACGCAACTGGGTCCGTGTCATGTCCTCAGGAATGGGCATAGCTGTGCCTCTGACAGCTCAGCCTCTCTGTGCTCAGTGCTGAATGGCTCCACTTCCGTCCCCAGAGCAGCTGTTCCCCTGGCCTCGGAGCCGTGGTGGACCTCACAGGTCCCTGCTCAGGCTGCATGCAAAAGAAACATCTTCAAAACCATAAATGATCATGTGTTTGGTTCTACTGAGAGCACAACTGGGAGTCCTCGCCCTGAGATGAGAGTTTTCCGGTGGAGATCTGTGCAAACAGACCTGCTCCGTGCAGTGGTCTGCTGGTCTGCTTTCCACCTGGGGTCTGAACCAGTCACATCTCTACTGTGGAAATGCAGTTGCCAATACAAGCCCTCCTGATGCATACAAACCAAATGCTGCCTGTCTTGTTGAGTTCCCAGCTCCAAATGATGATTTTTGAAGTCTCTGGCAAAATTTATTCTGAATTCATATTCTAAAAGGGTAGAAACCGTTCATGCATTTCCTTTCTTCCAGAAAAAGCAGAAAACCTCTTGGATGGTGACCTACACATTAACGTGCTGCTTTTGTTCAGAGGATTTCTTACACTGAAAGCCTGGTCTGATTATTGCTTTGCTGCTCTGAGCAGTGTGGAAATGTTGTGTTATGCAGTTGTCAGAAAACCATGATGAGGCTTGTCCACTTGGGAAATTTTACTGACATAACTTCTTTGACTGCATTAATTATGCTGGTCATAATTACACATATGCTGGTGTAGCTAAACAGATGATAGATATGACCACATATTATATGTCATTCCTTAGCTAACAATACCGTGCAAAGAAATCGTTGTGGGCAGTACCCTGTTTTGATGTCTCTGGCCTGTGTAGACGGCAGCTTTCTCAGACTGCCATCAATTTCCAGGATTGTACAAAGGTTATGGACTGCCTCCAAGCTTCCAGTTGGGGACCATTATTGTTGAGTGTAGGGGTATAGTAATAGTTAAACTATATAATTATTTCGGATCCCATTCACATCAGGGACTTTAGGACCAGGCCTTCTCTACATCTGCTATCAGTTAAGGCTGTGACGAAGTGTGATCTTTTGAGCTGTGTCAGCACGTCCCTGCCGTGTTGTACACGGAGGAGTTGAAATAAACTACAACTGGTAGTTAGTGTAAAGCCCTGTGTGTTTTGCTGTAAAATATAGCAGTGAGCTACCTTGAGAAGGAGTTTCTTAACACAGAAAGAGTGGCTAGCCGAGAAAGATTTGCAGCTAGCAGCCTGCAATCAGCATCACCAAGCACCAGCATGAAGAAAGAATAAGGGATTTGTGGTCTGAAGGGCAGCAGAGGAAGATCCCAAATCAACCGAGTTCTGCCAGGTCCAAGCAGGGCTCAGATCCATGCAGTGAGTTGTTTGATAGCAAACCCTAACAACTCTTTGAGTCCTGCCTGGTCCTCCCTGCCCATGGACACCTTGCTAGCTTCACCAGCTGATGGGGGAAGCAGGCTCCCAGCCAAGAGAAGTGAGGTAGCCCTCTTCCACACTGCTTAGTCCCAGGTCTTTTAGCCTGACCGGCTCCATCTGGACACCATCAGCTCCAGAGGTGGGCAGGACACAAACACTACTAAAGTAGAAATGTAAGACATCTTTTTTGCTGCAAGGAACAAGTAGACTCTGGTCTTTTACGTTCCTTTATGCAAGAGAGCTGATTAGGAAAGCACAAAGCTGGGAGGCTGAGCGCGCCGGTGTAACTGAGATCCGTGTTATGCTAAAGAGGAGCTTTGCTACACACGGCGCCATTTGTTATGTTGCTGTTTGGCCAGGCTCCTGCTGCTCAGCCAGTCACGCAACAACCTCTCGCTCTCATTAATGCCAGATGGGGTTCCCGCAACCACTCTCTTGCTGCTTTTAATCATGTGGCCACCAGCCACGGACTGCTGGGGAAAACCCTGCCCCTTAGGCTGCATGTCAGCTAATCCTAACTAAACCTAACTAAACTCTTGGGATGTGGGGGAGCATAAAGGAAAACAACAGAAATGGGGACAATTCGTGGGAGAAAAAGGATAAAAGCTCACATGGCTAAAAGTGCAAGAACAGGGAGTTAGGAGGGGACACAGAGCAGAGCCCCATCATTTGTGCCCAGTTCTCTCTGACAGCATTCAGCATGTGAGGAGAGAAACAGCCACTGTGGTTTCCCGTCTGCATTATACTCCTCCTGGGGCTGCAGGTGGTCATCCTGACCAGGGCCAAGAGGAAGCTGCCAAGGTCTCTGTGGCAAGGCGAGGCCACAGGTGGAGAGGGTGTGAGTAGGAACGTGGGGAGAAAAACATGTAGCCCTTGGGGAAGATGGGAGTGGGGCTGAAACACGCCAGGCTCATGTGTGCCAGTGTCTCTCTCATGGTTCAGAAGGGATTTGTGTCTGGGGACCCCAAAAACCATGCTGTGAGCATGCCTGTGCCTGCTGCTTCTGCAAGGTGTGGAGTTGGCTCATGAATCTAGCAGTCCTAGATGGTGGTGTTCTTCAACATCTGAGGGTAAGGGCTGACTCCATTTAGGGGTTGTGAAAAGGGAGCAAGTGGAGTCCAACCCCTTATAGTCCATAAAAGCTCTGATTTTGGTGACACCTGCCATGGCTGTTTTCTGGAGCACTAGGGACTCTCTGCCAACTGCACACAAGAGGTGGAGGATTCACAGTGGGCACTGAAGAAGGACATTCCCCCTCTGCCCCTTGGTGGTTGCAGGAGACCTGGTTGCTCTGAGATGTTTCCTCTGGGCTGGAGAGGAATCAGTGGCAGGGACAGCCCTGGGCAGAGTCTGGTGTCCCTGGGGAAGACACAGAGCACAGGCAAAGGTACACATGTAGCTGGCACTCTTGGCCCCACGGGTGTGGACAGGGGAGGCTGCTGTGTAGGTGACCAGATGGTCTCCACATTCATAAGGTCTCCATATGCATAAGGTCTCCTCCTGCGGTGGAATGCTCTTCAGCACATGCCATGATCCGTACCCACAAGCCCACGTCTCAGCATGAGCCCCCTCACCTCACTGCACAGACAGTCAGGGATTTCTGGCGATTCAGAAGGTCCAGCCTGGCAAGGTCAGCCCAGAGGCACTTGCTGTACTGGGGTACCACTTTAGCACTGGTACTGCAGCAGTATTTTTAGGAGCAATGACACCTGTGTTCCCAGGCATACAGACACAAGGTCAGCCTGACTCTGTTACTCCCTCCTATTCCCCAGCCCCAGGCAGTTCCCCACACAGACCCTCTGATTTGCTCACTAGTCTCCTAAGTGTCCCTTAACGATGCCAATGTCTGCAAATGGGGGCTTGGGAGGGACACAGGCCCCCTGAATGAAAGGACAGTGTGGTGGTGGACCATGGCCAGCTGCCAGACATGCACCCAGACACTCTCCCACTCCTCCCACCTCAACAGGACAGAGAGAGAAAATAAAAAGAAAAAAAACAGCCTCGTGGTCAGAATAGTGACAGTTTAACAAAACAAGCAAAGGCTGCACACAGAAGCAAAGCAAAAGGAGGAATTAATTCACTACTTCCCATCAGCAGGCAGATGTCCAGCCACGTCCTGGGAAGCAGGCCCTCGGTACGTATAGTGGTTTCTCCTTTTTCTGAGCTTTGGCTTTTGAATGTGGTATATAGTATATATCACATATATATGTGTGTGTGTGTGTGTGTGTGTATGTGTGTGTATATATAGCAGCTGTCCCAGCTGCCCCCCTCCAATCTCTTGTCCACTCCCAGCCTTATTACTTGTGGGGCGCAGGGAGGAGAGAGACAAAGCCTTGACACTGTGCAAGCATTGCTCAGCAGCAGCCAAAACGCTGGTGTGCTATCAGCACTGTTTTAGCCACAAATGTGAGGCACAGCACCATAAAGGCTGCTGTGAAGAGTTAACTTCCTAACTCCACCCCAGACAGACCCGTACAGGCAGGAGGCATGTCTTGTCTCTGCTGTACCCACGCCTGCAATCACTCACCTTGGGGTTTTTTTTTGCACGCTCTTGCCATCTCACTTGGTCTGGGTCTGTCTCCCCAGCGATACCCATTTCTTCAATGCCATCATGTCAGCTCCACCTCTATACAAAGAACCTGTCTCTGATACCCTCAGACTCATGCGTGCTGCCACTCAGAGATGCCCATTCCCTCATGCATGCTACCATGAACACCTGCAAATGAGCCATTACACACATTTGTGCTTGTACACGCCCATTTCTTTCCACCACAAATACAGCTTGAACATGAATCTGAACCTCTGTGCTGGCAAGCTACTAAGCAACCCGAACTCTTAACATAGGCTAGACTGACTGCACTGCTGAGCAGCACTTACAATAAAAATCACATTAGCTTCCCTTCCGGCTTCCCATCCAGACAATGTGGCAGCCTGGGAGCCATGCTAGGTCAAGAGATGTAGAAGTCTGAACTAGTTGCAGCTGCCTCCAACAGCTCTGCAAGGATCCTTGTCTTCGTTCAGCGTTGATCCTGCTTTAATAGGCAAGCGTAACTAGTTTAAGGCAGTAGGCAGAGTCTCTGGGAAACCCACTGCTGGAGCAGGTGTTTGGTTTTGTCCAGTGCCTGGGCACCTCATGCAGAATGGGGACTTTGTGTTTGCTTTTAGAAGATAACTAATTCATACAGGAGGTTCATGAATATTCAACTCATGCTTAGAGTTGGGGAGAACAATCCCGAAAACAAAGAGGCAAATTCTTTCACCCTTCAGTTCGGGGAATGAAGTTTTCAGCCTACAGCCTGTGAGTAGCCTGCGGTCCTTGTCTGTCCCAGTAGGATCCATTAATGACTTGTGTTTTTCCAAGCCTGAGCACGCATCACTTGCGAAAAACGGATGTAGACTGTGGGGGCTTGGAGTTAATGTTTCTGGATGAAGGAGAGTTTGGAGGTGAGTCCGAGAGCACAAGGAGCCAAGCTGAAATCAGTCAGTCTAGCTGTTGGAGCCTCTCTGGCTTTGACACCTTTCTGTGACTGTACCTGACCTGGGAAACTGTAGCAGAGAAGCCTCCCAGCCATGTGGACATGGCTTTTTCTGCACATCTGCCGTAGGTACTCCTCTGTGCAAGAGGTTTGTCTGTAGCATACTATTCCCAAAGCTGTATATGGTCTTCTCAGCCATTTTCCTCGCACAGCACACATTTTAGAACTTAGACACACTGTCAAGGTATTAATGGTAACAAAACACTAATAAATAATGATTGCACCTTGTTTGTCTATGTTCAGTGACATGGCACATGTTGTGAACTCAGATATTCTTTCCCAGGCAATATGCGGCTGATGAGTAGGAGTTTGCTACACCATGGAGACCTGGGTTCTTATCTAGGCTCGTGTGTTCCTACTGCTCCATACAAAGCAGTTGTTGATAGTGTTTGCAGGAATTGCCAAGTGAAATAAGTTTTCCTTGTAAAAGTGAAATATGCTTTACTGATAAAAGTGCCCTTTTGCAGCCTAGACATACCTGCACTTGGGTTGTTACTGCCCTGACAAAGTGCTGTCTTCCCTCCTCTTCCCAGCCCCCTTCCAAAATGATTACAACAGTAACACTTCAACGTACAGCCTTGTTTTCCTTGTCTTCACCCTCACAGGGACTCTCCAGGCTCGGGTAACTGTTCCGTGTTGTCCAGCCAAAGCAGTAGAACAAGTTGGGTGATCACTGTGTGACTGATCACCACCCCGCAGCAGGGAAGGCAAACAGTCAGGGCTGGCGCTGGGTGAAGCAGGCACTGCTTGCACCAAAATGAAGGAGGTGTTACTTTGGTAGATCTCTGGCCTGGTCCCAGATTTCTGGTCCAGTGGTGGCAGCTGATGATGGTTGCTAACTGTGCACATTAGTGCTACCTTCTGGGTGCGCAAGGCACTTGCCCAGAGATGTGCGTGCTGGGAAGGGAGCTCTGTGTGACCTCTCGTCTTTTCCCACTTGCCAGGAAACTTGTGCAACACCAGCTCCCATTGCTTGGCCCTCCTCCATATTTCCACCCGTTGCCTTTCTTTTGCAAAGGTGTCTGTGTGCTCCTTTCTTTCCTTCCCTCTCTTTTACCCCAGGATCTCCACTTTCTGCTTCTGCTCAGCTCCAGCCTTTCCGTTCCACCCCATACTGCAACCCTCCATTCCCTCTGCCTTCCTCCAACCCTGTCTTTCCTCTGCATCATCATTTCTCTTTGTTTTCCCAGGAGAGGGGCCACTCAGGCTGCTGACCAAGGAGGAGGAATGGGGATGAAGGAGAGAAGCAGTCCATGGGCAGCAGGACCTGGTGCAGCATAACCATGTACACTGCTTTTTTTGCCCCTAGCAGTGATGGAGAGGGCTGTCACACTGTTATTGTTGTGTTGGCATGGCAAAGGTGGGAGGGAGGAGGCAGGAGATGCGGGGGAAGGGATGTGAAACTTCAGCTGCCCCTTTGTCTTTTCACCTCCTCTGGTTTATCTGGTGCCCTGTGGAATTTATGATCCTCCCCCCTTGCAAACGGCTGTTGTATTTCAAGTCACAGTGTGCTTCCCAGCCGGGTGATAGACCTGGTGTCGGCCAGCTAGTCTGCCCTTTTAACAGCCTCGAAGACTTAATGAGCAATAGTAAACTTTCTCCCAGCAACAGATCTGGGAAGACTGATTATCTGTTTTACAAGCAGGGGAACAGTGTCGATCCAGTCCAAATCTCTGTGGCGGAGCTGAGCGATAGATACAGCCCACGATTTCTCATACAGTACTCTGAGGCTGCTAATGATCCCTTGTCCTTTCTCCCTCTCCATGGTCAGCTGGATATTTGCCCGACTTAGGGAGAGTAAGGACATTAACTATTGTAATACGAAG
>NW_010424116.1:0-979 GCF_000710305.1 Buceros rhinoceros silvestris | reverse complement strand
GAAGAGGCAGAGAACAGGTAAAGCAGGGGAGAACGGGAGCGAGTCCAGCAGAAGTCAGACAGAAAAATTCCATCTAAGCAGCAAGAGTTGTCATCTAGGTATTGCTTTTCAGGTAACTCAGGTGAAGGACCTTCAGAGCATCAACCTTATCTGTTTCTTGTCTCACTGCTGCAGCGTGTTGCAAAGGGGACAATGGTTTGAGAGGACATAGACCCTGTGACATGCAACTGGAAAACCACAGCTTCCAGGGTAGTTGTGCCAGCGATTGTTTATACAAACAGAAAAGCCCCTCAGTGAATGTCAGCAACGTCAGCAGGCAGGAGAGGCAGCCCCCCATCCCATCCCCCAGTGTCAGATTGCTGTTCATGGTCTACCCTCTCCGCTCCTCCGGGCAAGGTCACGCGTGGGACTGCACCCAGGAGCGCCAGCGCAGCCCTGGCAGCAGACTTTTTACGAGGATCATGCCTTTTTCTGATTAATGGGTCACAGATGAGAGGCCCCAGGAATTAAAGAGAAGCCCCAGCACTCGGAGCATGTCTGCTGTCAGCCCTGTAGATGACAGTGTGTGAGAGGCAGAGGAATGCAGAGATGAGGATTTCACACCCCCTGTACGAGGTCTGAGGCAGCCCTAGCTCTGGGGGAGGGCGGTGAGCCCTGAGAACTAGGGGATGTGGCAGGCTGGCCAGACGCCCTCTGAGGACGTGAGTAGGTGCTGATACAATCACCTGCATGCTGGGTGAAGCACCAGGTGCCCCAGCTCCTGGGGCAGCTGCAGGCCTGCAAGGTATCACGGGGCGGGCTTCGTGCCCCTCATCAGCTCAGCCAGGGGTGGAAGGACACACAAATCTTGGGCAGGCAGGGTGTCTGGCAGGTATGGCTTTCTCTGAGCATTACCAGCCCAGCCTGCTTTGCCTGGGAATCTC
Source organism: Buceros rhinoceros silvestris (assembly GCF_000710305.1). Lineage (NCBI taxonomy): Eukaryota > Metazoa > Chordata > Aves > Bucerotiformes > Bucerotidae > Buceros > Buceros rhinoceros. The sequence goes on along the minus strand of NW_010424116.1, from coordinate 56 downwards.
AGGTGGTTTTCCTGCACTGATACAAAAAGCAACTGCACCAGCACTGCTGCGTGCTC
>NW_010424115.1:51635-55887 GCF_000710305.1 Buceros rhinoceros silvestris | reverse complement strand
AAGTTGCCAAACATCCATACGCAGGCAAAGACAAGCCTTGTGCCAAAGAAGAGATCATTGTAATAGTTTTCACCACTGACCTGTGGCTAGCCATAGCTACACTTACTCCACCTCACAGTGCCACCAGCAGCTGTGCAAAAAAATCTTCCAATACTTTTAAAACCAGAAAACAGGCACCTGCCCTTTCCCTCCTGTCTTTCCAAGTCTATTTTGACTAGCAAGCCTACAACAGAATAAATCACTGATGTTAGAGAAATCTCCCCCTTTGAGGAAGAAAAGAGCCTCCATAAGCAAAGCAGTAAGAATAAAATATACTTTGGTAATTGAAGGAATAGACTGACCTTGCAACCATTCAATTTCTCAGCAAGCACATTAGACAGTTAAAGTTACTCTTCCATCGATGCTTCTGTTGAGTGCAATATGCCTCCACAGCAAACAGAGAAGGAAGAAAGAAATCACTCAACAGAGATCAGGGCTCTGTAAGAAGAAAGGAACATTGCAACCTAAAACAGAAACAGTGTCTGGATCACATTTTTACTTTGTGTTTAAACGATATTTCCCTGTGTAGTACATTACAAGAAAAGCCGTACTGTATGCTTTTCTGTTTTCCTAGAGGACTGTTTGCTTATTTTAGAGCTATGACGGATAAAGCTATGAAAAGAGTAGACTACACCTGTGAGCAGACTGATATGTACATGCAGGCAACATAATTTCGGGTTGTAGATTCAAACTTTTAAGGAATAGCCTCAGGCTTTGCCTTAGGAACTTCTCTGTAGTAGCTTTGATATGACAAATGTAGTCATACATGCACCAAGACAGAAAAATAAAAAGAACAGGGAGAAGAGTAAAAAAAAAAAAATAGCCCTAATCAGTATTTGAGATGATGGAATGATTTAAAATGAGACATTGACCTAATTCCTTTGGGACTGGAGTTAAAGCTGGTGCGGTTTTCCCTCCATGCATGCATGAGCAGCTTGCCAAACCTCTTGTGTTCCTGAGGGAGAGTACGCTTACAGTTCCTGGGGGGTGCCACCACTTGAGTCAGATCAGACAGTTATGAAGATCTACCTAAAACAAAAAGTGGCTCCCTTCAACAGAAGTTCCCAAAGCAGGTTGATTATGACAATATCTTTGACCACAGAAAAGGCATGGTCTCTTCTGAATAGATATTTTCTTGTCTCGGGTTTGAGAAACCTAAGCACTAGTCATCTGAAATGAATGTGCCTTTAGCTGTTGTTTGCTGAATTTATGACTACATAAGGAATTTGCAGGAACCTTACCACAATTATTATGAAAGGTGTCAAAATAATGTATTTCATTTGTAAAAGTTTAAAATAAGAGAAATTTGAATTACAGGCAGAGAAAGTTCTGGTCCTTTTCCAATATTTTTGCACATAAATATAAAGGTCGACAAAGGGAGCTTGATTTTCCATGGAGGCTTCAACAACTCTTGATGAAGTAAACCACAAAAATTGATATATTTAAGCAAACAATTCCTTAATTCAACATAGCATTTTAATGACTCATTGTTAACTTTGATTTAAAGTTGTTTTTCAAATTAACTTAATTCCTTTTTACTGCCTTTGGCATGAAGCAGGTGGTGCTAAATAGGTCTAAAAAGATCATATGACCTTAAAAAAAAATCCAGAAGATTCATTCCTCTGGTCTTGTACCCAGTAATAAGATTCAAGGGTCTCATGTAAGATGCTAATGCATCAAGGGCAAGCACAGCCTGATCCTGAAAGGTACTGAGCACCCTCAAAAAGGAGCCACTGCTCGTGCCCAGGAGATATCTGGTAGGTAAGGGGCTCTGACCAAAAGCCCAAGTTAGCAAGGGGTGAGCTCTGGAAACGGGTGTGATACAGCTTCAGGTCAGTAATTTCAGTACTATTCCCTGTACACGAGCATGTCCCATGGGAAGAGCTTGCCACAGGAGGCAACCTGGCATATTCCTGAACTGTCCACGACGAAGCTGCAAAGGAATCGATTTACTTGTTCAAAGAGGTTGCGCAATCGATTCCTTTTTGGCAGCCCTGAATGTCATTTAGGCAGCTTAGATTTCTTTCTCAAGTATTGCTTACCTTGAGCATAGCCAAACTCTGCTAAATTTTCCCACCATTTTTATTTAGGTAATGTGAAAAAAAAACCCCGCGTTCTGTTTTTTATGGTCGCTTTCAGAGTCTTCATTTCAGTTGTTACCAGAGAAAATCACAGAGCTTTGGGGCTCTGTTTTAGACAACGCATGTTTTATTTTCCCCAATCCTTTCTGCCATACCGGTGTTATATAACAGGTATTATTAAGCACATAAAAACCAAAAATGAGGAAATTAATGAAGGAGAAGTGGGCACCCATGTCTTGTTGAATCTGGTCAGCTAGAAGTTCCTGAAGACAAGAGTCTTTCATTAATCCATAAAAGAAATTTGACGTAGAAGGTACTTTAATCAAAAGCTTGTTAAGACCTGTATCATCAAACGTGACCTCTAAACAGGGTACCTCAGTGTTGTGTTTCCAGTCTACTGACAGACATTCAGAGATTAAAAAATCTACAGAATTAACTGGAGCTTTGGGAGCTCCATGCCCCAGAATATCTGGCTTTTCATATCTGAAAATATATAGAAAAGAAGAAACGCAAAATTTCTGTGTTCGTCCCACTAGGTGTAATATCTCCTCTCTAAGATTGCCAGTGATGGGATCAACTGTAATTTTTGCTTTCAAGATACGGTGTATAGGTAAAGTAATCTCCATTTACTGAGAAAAAGGGCTGCTTGCTCAGTCATAATCACACAACTTCTCTTCTAAAATAACAGATAAGCACTGATTTGACAGACATTGTATTTGTAACTGAATCTCAAACTTTTAAACGCAAAATGCTTTCACTTGGCTAAGAAAATTGCCAGATTGCCGTTCTGAGAGAAAAATAGGTCCACTGTAGTTATTCCATTAGTGGATATCAAGTAATATCATACATCTCGTCTCACCAGAATCCTCAAATTGTTTGCATTGATCCGTTGCTTCAAACTGTACAGCGGCCTTGACGTGTTATCAACATGCACCACAGTCAAAGACCTAGGCATTTCAGCGTCCTGCAGCCCTCAGTACTTCCTGCATAAAACTGTTTAAAACATGACCTTAATAAATTAGGTTAAATGCTGTAAATTGGATTCCTGAAACTGGTCCAAGATTCCACATACGAATGTCTCCAAACTTCTTTAGGATGCGAATGGATTCTTTTCAGACAAGTATCTCCATTTTATTGAGTCTGCTTTAGGTTACATCCTGACTTCTCTCGTCAAACTTTTGTCCGAGCACATGAAGTTGTAGATACTTAATTAACAACTGGGAAAATTGAGTTAATCTGGTTTAACAGCTGATAAGCATCCCCAGTTTATTGTCAGATCGTTTGCTTTTCTAATTCTTTTGCAAATGTGACATACTAACACCAAAAAATGCAGCCTTTTTTTTCCTCAAAAAACTCTGAATTAGCCTATGATTATTTTTTTTATAGCTGCATCTGTGTTCTTTCTAAAATCCCCTCATTTTCATTTTATTATATCTGTGCAGCATTCCTTAGCCAAGCAAAGGAGCAAGTGACTGCATAAAAAGCAGCAAAATGTTGGACAGTGTGCCACTCCGTTTCAAGTAAGTTCAGCCTTTGATATGCTGTAATTAGAGGAGAAGAACATGATAGGATATTACTTTTTCTCCAAGCTGCTTTAGGCTGATCAGTCTTTGGTCAGCCTACTTTGTTCTTTAAAATTCTGTAACTGTTGTTTATATTCTTACAGACGGCATCCTATCTGTTCTGCGAGCCTTGCATCCCCGAGCCTCAGTTTTGAAGCCCTCATCCAAGAGACCTAGACCACGCTGATAGAAACTGGTTATCGTGTTCCTACATGGCCGCAAACTCAGTTGACCTCTGGGCAGAATCAAACTGGTAATGTGAAAAAGAAGACGTCCTCTTGGCCTCGGTACTTCAGTGGTCAAAGTCCTCTTTGTTCAAACAGGGCTGAAGTTTCTACTCTCGTAACTATAGAACCTAGGGCAGTTACAGACCCAGCAGCAAGTGTGACCCACTCAAATAGTAATCAGGACAGAAAAGTTACCCGATAGTAATCCGCACAGAAAAAAGTCACCCGAGCTTATGTTTATCGTCCGTGTGTAGTTTAGTAGTTTTGGAGGTGTGTGTCACTACACCTCTGGGAAGTGGGAACAGTTGGGGTTATTACGACCAGCCATTGGATGTCAGCGTAG
>NW_010424115.1:48968-51578 GCF_000710305.1 Buceros rhinoceros silvestris | reverse complement strand
CCCTTTGGTGAGGTGGGAACGGTTGGGGTTATTCCGCCCAGCCATTGGATGTCAGCGTAGAGCTGCACGAAGCCAGTCAAATGGCGAGCTCACCAACAGGCAGCAAAACGCCTGAGTCTTTAAGTTCTTTCAGTTATTATTTTCAGGTAGTTTGTCGCTAAGCTCAGCCTAGGAGGCAAAGCAATTTGTCAGCATGTGCATATGCACATACATCTGTATTTGTCTGAATTTTGATGACGCAGTGAAGGCCAACCCTACAGACTCATCTCCACTTTTCAGTAAAAAGAAATGTGAGAGATGTGTAGAAAATTGAATAAATAAATACATAAATAAATAAATAAATAAATAAATACATGCTGTTTATCCGCCAGGAAAAACAAATCAAACTCTTGAAGGAAAAAATAAAATCTTCCACCTCCTTGCGTAAAGGTAACTATATCAAGCAGCATTGCAGCTCATCTAACACAGCTGAGAAGAACATCACTCTCTGCTGAGAGAGTTTGGAGAGGGAACACCGGCCGCAAGTGCAGCAGCAGTTAATTAAATAATTCTACTGCTATACAACTGCCATTATCATACAATTCACAACACTTGCTCTCCATAGGCATCAGTGAAAGGAGTCACCATGCAAGTTAGAGGACTGAACTGGAGCAGCAGCCTGAGTCCCGGCTCTGAGCTACCATGTTATGAGGAAGATTTCATGCCCAAATCCAGAGCATGTTGCAAGGGTATAGCAATACCTCCCACGGGTGTTATGACAGTTACCTGCTCACTAGCCATTGGCTGACAAGTAGCAATTGTCTGTGTTTATGGCCTTAACCTGTCGCACTTGTGATAAAATATGTCAGCTCGAAGCTGTTGCACACAGGCTTAACCTAATGTTGTTCAGCTCGTAAGTTTTGCCAGGTCCGTAACTGGACCGTGCACAGGGGCAACTGCAGCAGTTTGGCTAACTGGGAATGCTGTTGAGAAGTAGGCTGTGCTCGTAACTCAACAGAAATGTGTGTACTGGGACAGGTGATTAGCTTAGTGAAGGGATGCTAGTCCAACAGGCACCTTAATACTGCTAGTAACTGTAGGTGCAATAGATGCAGTTATTTCTCTGCTTTTTTAACCGTGTTTCTAGCCTAACTATCTAAGCTGTAGGGTAAAGAATATAAGAAAGGTAGGTAGGAAGGGAAAATAAGGAAGAAAAATGTTCATATTAGGAAGAAGCTTTCTGTTTGCTGCTGGGGTTTTTTTTTTTCCATTTTCCTTGAATTATATGGAAGGTGCAGCACAGTTAACAAGGAGATCAAAGAGAATTACAGTATGTGGGTTGGCATTGGACTGTTCGAGGGTTGAGGGCACCTCCTGTGAGATTTCAGGGATCCCCTTTAGGACTCAGGAACAAACAATTAGATGCAGTAACTGATTCAGCAGAAGTAAGAGCTTCCTTGCCAATGCAGTTAGGGCCGCTGCGTTGCCTAGCGGGAGTTCAGGGGGGTTGGTTAGCTGTAAGGACACACGCAGTTCAGCAAGAGAACTCAGCTGCTGAGAACTGTTATCGTACCGCTGGCCACATCAATGTGATTTTGCTTGCTAAAACAACTGAGCAAAACTCTCTAATGTCTCGCGTTGTTTGGCAGATCATACTCTCTCAGAAATGCAACCAGGGCTCTGGAACTATTTGTGGTACAAGACCTAAGGCCGTCTTCCTGACTTAATTAAAATTGCAGTTATTTATCAAAAAATGGAAATTCTAAACCAAGAAAGACTGGATTACCGCAGCTGAGTGATTAGATGTCTCTCTTAGAAATGGGAAAAAACTTCTCCCTTTCTGAAGGAGGCAGACAGGCTATTTGACCTCCGGCTCTGGAAAATAGGATTTTAGTGATCTTACGTGTCCCTCTCATCAGCTACTGCATCTGAGGAGGGCTCAGCCAAAGCCAGGAATTGCACTGTAGACCAATGCAGAGATTGTATCTTATGAACAAGCTTTTACTGTAAGGCTTTCTAGGACAGCTTCCTAAATGAATGACCAATTGGGATTGTGGAGTTGTCAATTTTTCTTGCAGGACTGGCTCTTTGATTCTTAAAATGGGCAGAGACCTTAATTTCTAAGACATCCTTGTTGCTTCAGGTAACTGATGCTGTTTTCGCTTTCATGAAATGTAAAGAATACCTGTGTTCGTTTGTATGTAATATCAGACACAGTTTCCCTCGGCTGTCCAAGGAGGCTTGCGCAGACTAGAGCTCAATGACTCAATACCCATTTTAGATAGCAGCATGCTGACAACTCCAAGTATTTAGCCTATCCTTCTTACATCAATACTTGAGCACCTCATAATCTTCTGTGCCTTTACCTTCAGTGTCTTTAACCTTATAGCGCTAACATACCACTTCTAAAATCAAAACCAAGGTTTTCTTCTTGCCCTTGAAATTAGCGGCTTGAACCCTTTTGTGGATGTAGGCATCAGCGACCCTCCTAACATTGCCCACGAGTTCAGCAGCAGAACACGGGCTCTGAATCTTTTCCCTCAAGTCCAAAGAAGCTGTCTTAGAGTGCCTAGTGTCCCCCATGCAGGACAGACCTTTGCTCCAGGGCTTCAGTGACTACAATTTCCATTA
>NW_010424115.1:24717-48889 GCF_000710305.1 Buceros rhinoceros silvestris | reverse complement strand
CAGCAGGATTCAGGACTGCTCCTCACCTTTGAAAATCACATGTAGATTTTTTTTGTGCTCTGCCTGTACTTGAAAACGGGGATATCTATGTGCTTGCATGTTAACAGTCTGCACACAAACCATAAGCTCATATTCCCGAGCGCATGCAGGGACTTGCAAACAGATTACTGAAATTTATGATAACCGTGTGACTTCTCAGCTTTCGCTGAGTTGAAATCTGCTGTAGTGAATCTGCTGTGGAGCTGCAGCAGCTGGTTAGACGATAAGGGGTTTATTGCTTGAGGAAAGTTGAAATCAAAATGTTAAATAATTATAACCTCTTGCAGTTGTATACTGTTCAGAAAGAGTTCTGACAGTTACGTATCTTCCTTTTCTTCCCTTGTTTGCATCGTCACCTGTCTAGGTTATTCCCTGTGATAAAGCAACATGCTTTGCTTTGCTTTCTATACCATGTACTCAGCATTTCCTATGTCATCACCAGCAATGACAGGATGCATGTCCTTCTGAGCTATTAAACACAGCTCAATTCTTAAAGCTTATCAAGCTACAGGAGTCCAGAGATGGGGAGATAATGCTGTGGCCACAGAGGAGAAAGGAAGATTAAGAGTACCACCACTTCATAATGATGGTGCATGGTCCAAGTTTCCACAGTCTGCTTCTTCCTTGGCATTCAGTAGCTTGTCGGATAGGAGGAAAGGGTAAATAACATTCTCCTCATGACTGACTGAGGAATACATAGCCATTAAATTTATTCTCAAGACACACTGAGCTTGAGTAGGGCCTTTTCAGACCTCTAATGCATTGTACAATCGTATGTATAATGATTTTAACAACACTAGCTCCAGTGCTGTTATTCAATTCCATGCACATTCACTGCAGAGGTTTTGCAGATGGCAGTGAGGGTTTATATTGAAGAAAACCAGCCTTAAAAATGCAGGCCTTTGGCCTCAGATTTGAAGGAGAATATATATTATCTCTCGAGAGGATGTTTGTTAGCTATAAAACAGAGTTATGGCAAACAAGTGTAGGCTGGCCCCTGCATGCGATCTGGGATCATTGCCCTTTCCCACATTCTCCAATAGGTCTGACAGATCTTGATTAGTTTTAGGGAGGAAAAATGGTGTGCACACAAGAAGGCATTACCATATCACCTATAAATGCAATAATGTAGAGAAGACAGCAGAAACAGTTACGAAACACAGAATGTTTAAATTCTTTTTACTCAGGGAGTGTGGCTGAAGAGAAAGGAATTCGTGCATATTCAGAACTTTCATCGAGCTGAGTTCCTGAACATCCCAGAAACCTCATGGGAATCATCGCAACTTCCATTGAACTTGAGGGCTTTTCATCTGATGTGCAAAAAATCCATCTGTACCATATCAAAATAGTTTTTATTTTAGCAAATACGAATTTATTACTTTTCAGAATTAAATATCAGGTTTGGCTCAGCTGCTTTTCTGTTTATTAACAGAATCTTACAATCAGCTTTTCTACAGAGGTATAAAATGACTCCAGTGGGTGATGCCCCAGACATTCCCTTCCAATTATGTCGAACTGTAAGAGTCGAGTGCTGTAAGATATTTAATTCTTCAGTGACTATTTTCATGGATGTGATTTAATTTATACCAAAGGTTTTTAATTAAATTTGCTCTTGTCATGCAAATATTTAATTTGTATTGCTATATTTTTAGCTATAAACCACTGTCTTGATGTTTGGAAAAGGTTCTTTAAAATTCATAAAACTCTTTTAGTACAATGCTGACACTGTGTGACTTGTGACATGAGATATCTGTCAGTCATTCATTATCTGTCTGGCTGGTGAGGCTGCAGAGGTGAAATCCTAGCTCAGACTGTTTCAAAACAGCAGAGGTTTCTGCCAGACTTGTATAGCTTCGCTTAAGTATGAATAAAAACTAATATTTGATAAAAGTGGGGTTGCAAAGTCTTGCAACTTTTAAAAAGAGTCTCGTGGTCATAAGAGTGCTTATCAGAGGCTCCGCTTTTGAAGTCATCTCTCTGCAGGAGTAGCTGAAGTTTTTTCCTGAAGAATTCTGGTCTAGCCTTCAGTATTGCAAATAAAAGTTTTAATATGAGATCCTTCAAGGATAAGAATCCAAGGCATAGATAGAAGCATCTTCTTCTTATTTTTATCTCTAATAGAAGTGGCACAGCACTGAAAAGGAGAAGTTGTAGAATAACTGTCTTTCAAGATATGGTTAGTGAAAGTTTCCTGACGTGATCTAGTTGAGCAGGAAGCTGGATTAGATGTCTGGAGGTATCTTCTAGCCTATGCTTCCTAAAATTCTATTATTTGAAAGTCATCTTCACAATATGTTATAACCTTGAGGACTGTCACATACTAAAAATTGGTATTTCTTCTCTGGACCGTGGAAAATTAGGTCTTCACTTATTATGACTCCATAGCTCCTGTTATATAATCCTCCTTCTCTAAATGGGACTGTGCTCTGCCTTGGAGAAAGGTCAAAACACCGTACCTCAAAAGCCTTTATTTTGGCTTTTGTTTCTTGGGACTTATAAGTATGTAACTTAGTAGCAACTTGCCCAGTGAAACTTAGCAGTTATGGCAGAATACGACGTAACAGAGGTGCAAATGTTTGTATCGCTAGTATAAAGCTAGGTACTAGGATCAGCAACTTTTGCTATCTCCATGTTTGTTTCTTTCGCATCTCATTTAGAATGACCTCCAATGATGACCTAGAGTGAAACCTCTTATCTTTTGTTTCCGATATTTTTCCACAGATCTCCAGGCACCCAGTGTCTGCTTGGCTTCTCAAGGAGCCACTGGCAAGGAAATTTGTTCTGTTTGTAAATCCATGTCAGCCTCATCAGCAGGCTGTTACTGTTGTACTGAGGCCTCTCTCCAAAAGACTTGTAAGGCCTGGCTTCCTTTTGCCAAAGCTCTGCTGAGCTTTTCCAGTACCCAGTGTTTGTTTATTCACCCACTGATTCTTTTTAGCCTAGCTTGGCCAGGCTGTCAGGTGGAGGTATCAGGCTTTCTGATCTCACTCCTCTCTCACATGGGGTCTCACTAACCACCCTGCAGTTCTGTGATATGGAGACAGTCTTGTGCAAGCTGTTTCACATCCAAATTTCATCATTAACTTCCACAGAAACTCCACCTGGTCCAAGAGATTTGTGTCTGCTCTTCTCATCTATTCAATTTCTGATCTTGACCAACGCACCGTTTTGAGACAGAGCCTCCAGTGCATCACTAGTGAAGCCTTTCATCACGGGAAATGCCTCAAGCTTTCTCTACAATAAACAGATGCAGAAAGATAACTTCACTTTTCTACTCTATCTCCTTATCTTTCTTGAGCATTCATTCTTTTAATGTCTTTGCTGTCTGTTAGGTTTTCACCTCTTCTGGCAGATCTTCAGTCCTAGAATCCCAGAATCATAGAATAGTTTGGGTTGAAAGGGACCTTTAAAGTTCATCTGGTCCAACGCCCCTGCAGTGAGCAGGGACATCTTTAACTAGATCAGATTGCTCAGAGTCCCATCCAACCTGACCTCGAATGTTTCCAGGGGTGGGTCTTCTACCACCTCTCTGGGCAACTTGTTCCATTGTTTCACCATCCTCATTGTAAAAAATGCCTTGCTTATACCTATTCTTAATGTCCCCTCTTTCAGTTTAAAACCATTACCCTTTGTCCTGATGAAAAAGGCCCTGCTCAAAAGTTTGTCGCCATCTTTCTTATAATTAAAAGACCACAATAAGGTTTCCCTGGCACCTTTTCTTCTCCAGGCTGAACAACCCCAACTCTCTCAGCCTGTCCTCACACGAGAGGTGCTTCAGCCCTCTGATTGCTTTTTTGGCCCTCCTCTGGGCTCTCCATGGGTTCATGCCTTTCCTGTGCTGAGAGCTCCAGAGTGGATGCAGGACTCCACGTGAGGTCTCATGAGAACAGACTAGAGCAGCAAGATCACCTCCCTCAATCTGCTGGCCACACTGTTTTGGGGGCAGCCCAGGATATGGCTGTCCTTCTGGGCTGCAAGTGCACATTGCTGGCTCATGTCCAGCCTTTCATCCACCAGTATCCCCAAGTCCTTCTCCTCAGGGCTGCTCTCAAACACATCATTCCTCAGCCTGTATTTTAACTGAGAATTGACCTGACCCTGGTGTAGGACCCTGCACTTGGCTCTGTTGAACCTGCAGCTGCTGTGTCTGAAAAAATGTTATGCTTTTGCAAGTTACTCTTCAAGATCTTGTTTAGCTTTCCTTACAGCATTTTTACAAGTGACCTGGCAAAGTTTAGGAACCTTTCTATTTTTCCGATCACTGCAGCTTCACAATTCAGCGTGCCTCTGGTTATCTTGTTGATGTTAATTTTGCAGAATGCCTAATTTGTGAAGCTCATGACTTTCCTGGGCTTCAGAGGTCATTCTGTGCTGTCCTAGGGCACTCTGAAACCACAGCACTTCTCCATTTTATGAGCACTATTGTGGTCATAAAAAGAAGAATGTAAGTAGTTCCATGAGAAGCCAACTTAATGAAGCCTGATTCCAGAGGAACTGCTCTGAAATGGTTGTGTTTCCAACGACATAAAGTACCAGCTCTCATCAAAAAGTTTCCTGCAACTGGATATTCATAAAGGCAGTTCTTTTAATATGGATTCTCTGCTGTGTAATAATACAATTGATCTTATGCTACTTCCTTTCTCTCCCCAGCAAAAGGATTAATAAGACCTTCTATCTCTACACAGCCACAGAGGAAAAAATTCTGTGTCATATTTGGTTGAAACTGGCTGATAGGTTCAATATTTTTTAGAGGACGCTAAAAGATACATTTGTATGGATACCAGTAACGCATAGTTGTTATTTCTATAAAAATGGAGGCAGAAAACAAAACCTTTCAAAAAGACAGCACAGAGAGAATAAATGAGTCCTGTGGCAACCATGGCAGCTGGTAGCTGTATCCCCACACCAGTTTTCAACAAGAAGAAATCTTCCCATGTCATGTTTTCATTAAGCCCAGACAATCTCTCTGTCCCTTTTCTCTACTACAGTTGTGTTACCCAACCAGCAAGTCTGAGCCTGCCTGTAGTTGCAGTGCCTTGCACAGGGGTGATGAAGGACTACTTAGATAGTCGTATGCCTATGCAGATTAAAGTGTGCAAATTAAAACTAGTGTAAGGATAATTGCATCTCAGTAGCCTTTCTTCCCTTATTCACCATACTTTAACCTCTCCTTCAGGTCATAGGATACAGATAATGATTAGCCGTCTGTTGTGCCTTGAACCACAACAGCTTTGAGTTTGATAATCTACACAACTGTCCATGCTACCTCATGTGCTCCCTTTCTGTTGTATTCATGTCCCTCACCTAAAACTCTGACTGTAAACATGTCGGGCTAAAACTGTCTCTTAGTTACACTTTCAGCATACACAGAAAATTGGGCAGTGGCATTTAGACTGCTGTAAATCTAACAAAAAATAAACCCAAAGGCTCATCCTTTCTGAGGTATGGGGAAAGTTCCTTTCCAAATGCTCTGTGACTCATTTCACCTAATACTGGTTTTGTACATCATGTTTGTTAAGTTCTGTGTAAGTGAAAATAAATTTGTAGCAAAATGGGGACATAAATAATCCATAAGATGGCTACAACTTTATGTAATTTCAACAACTTCTTCTTGCCAAGACTTAGTTTTTCTAACTATGTACGCAAAGAACATCTCCTGAAGTACTTAATAGCACCATGCTGATTTTTCCTTTGGTGTAGATGGTCTCACAGAGGCTGATTTTACATCAAATTACTACGTCCATGCTGAAGATGATTATATAGTAAACCAATAGATGGAGCAGATGGAATTAAAAACAAGCTCACAATCTGTATATAGCTTCTTTTAAAAGTTAAATGGAGCAACAAAGACAGTAAATGCCTAAGAAAGAAACCAAACCTATGCCGCTTCTCATTTTCCTACAAAGAATGCTGATAAGGGCATTTTTTGGAGTGGGGTGGGGGATATAAACAAAAATATTATTGCAGCTTTTGACTGTGAAATGGCAGTCAAAGAAAGCCAAGAGATATTTCAGAACATGTTTCTGTTCAATTCAACAATTTAACTTTTTTTTTTTGCCAGTCAGACTTAATATTCTCTGCCTGTTTAAAGTGCATTTAACCACACAGCATATGCAAACATACCTCCCCAAAATAATTGGCCCTTTGTCTCTGGTCAAAAGGAGAGTGTGCCTAAGAAAATTGAGGTTATATGTGGGCGCGCAGTAGAGAAGGAATGCTTGTTCCAAGCTCTGCTCCAGAAATCTTGCTTTAACTTGAGGAAATTGGTCCTCCCTTTGCTTTGTGGCATGATTCTAACTTTGCTTTCTACTGTTTCACCTTTTTCAGCTGTTTAGGTAGCCAGTGAAACACGTACATGTAATGTACTTGGGGAAAATACTGATATTTCAAGAGATACTTTAGGAAAACAACAATGTTGGGGTTTTTACATCTACTAGCAAGACACAGATTTCCAAGATAAAAACAGAGGCATCCTTTGGTCTAATCAAGATTTAATTGAGTCTGCACTGTCAGTCAGGCAAAGGGCTGAAAAAAATCTAAAGCAGGATTTTAGAGAGCAGAATTAAAGAAGCTCCATTTAGTAATTTCCAGAGGTTGTTCAGCTGTTTGACAGAAGTGCTGTTGAGCTCTTTTTAAAACAAGTATTTCTAATTACTAACATTTCTGGTTTCTCTAATTATCTGCTCATTGTTCCATAAAAGACTAAGCACTTTTTTAGCATTCCAACCAAGAAATCATAATACGCTAGTAATATAGCAATATAACAATGTATGAGCTGGCTCCAGCACCATTGGCAACAGCTGATGTCTCCCTCTATGCCAGCTTAGACCTCATTTGCCTCTCCAGATAGAGAACGTGATCCTTCACTTATTCTTTTTTAATGCAGCTCACAGCATCTTCTGACAAACCAGTCAGCTGGTTTTGATCTTTCTCTTCTTTCACACCTCCACTCTCCTTGTAATTCCAAATAAATAGGTGCTTTTGTTTTTCACAAAAAGCAAGAGAAGCTTTTGTTGTTAGAAAAAGGCAACAGGAGCATTTAACTTAATTTTGTCTTGTTGTGTGCCTCTGGAAAGCCGTAGGAGTGTATTCTGGCAGAATTAGAGTTAAACACTCATACTTGAAGGCCATCTATGCTAGAACAAGATTTGTTCCTGTGTTTCAGCAGCCCAGCACACAAATCCCAGCCACCACTCCTCGGCTGGAAGTAACCGATGAAGAGTTTAGCAGCTAATTCACATAGCACTGGTTACCATTTTGCTCAGCACAGAACCCTGCATCTTCAATAGGCCTCTGAATTGCACCTCTTAGAGAGATCAGAAAAATATATTTATTTCGATGACTATTAGAACTGTTTGCCTCAGTTCTAGTATAATATGTCTCTGCACTGTAGATTAAGATGACCTTTTGAAAACAAGTAGAAAACATTTGGTTGTAGAAGTTACAGTGATTGCCTTAGCATATACATCCAGTTTTCATTGTTAGTGTACTCTGGTTATTGCACCCTCAGTGAAGTCAGTAATTGCTTGCTATACATCTAAACCTTTCAAAAATGTCATATTTCTTAGAGTACCTTTAGCATGTTTGTTATTGCTCCATAGACGGACTTTGTTAAGGTCTCAAAAACCATGTATGTTTTTGGAATAGTAATATGAATTTTTCTTCTGATGGGAATATGACAATAAGTCAAACTCATTCTGAGATATAAATCCTTTGATGTGATTACTAGTTTCTCATTCCCAAAGTCTTGCTTTCTTTTTGGTTTTATTTGAGATGCCTGTAGTTTGTGGAAGATTTTTATCAAATGTACTTCTTGCAAATTGAATATAACCAGTAATTTGCTACTGTAGTTTTTTACATCAGGAATGACAACATTCCCTTCATCATTTGTCTCACTTTGCCACCCAATGCTGTTGTATTTTAGCACCTTCTACATCAAATCAAGAGTTATAATGAAGTTACTCATAGATATGAGCTTGGGTCTCTACCTTTTCTCACATTTGAGTAAAAGCTCACTTTGGGGTAAATCAAGGGAGTTAATTTCTCATATTTTCATTCTTATATAGACAAATAGTTGATCGGTGTTGTTTGTTTCTGAAGAGTGTTTGATTTATGTTAGTGGTAGCTTTCCTGGTGGAACAGAAGGGCATCAGTACTTGGTTTGTGTACTGCTTTGAGTTAAACAAGAACCAGTTAATTCTCTGTTCAGTGATTTCACTTTCCAGCTCAGACTCCTCCGAGTGACTGTACTTTCGGAAGTTAACAGCATATTTTTGAGACAGTATCTGCTTCTAGCAGTGATAACGCTGGATGTTTACAGTCACTACCAGGGACTGGTGTGCAGAAAGGATCTGGCTGATACTTGCTCCTGTGCAGACCAAGGTCACTGCTAAAGCCTGTTTGTTATGTTGGGGATGCAGCAAGTGAAAGGGTCTGTCGCAGGGGACCCTACCACCACAAGGTCGTAAGATAAAAGGTGACACCTGCTGGGAGGAGTGAATAGAACAGGTGACCTTAAACTGACCAACAAGGTGTTCCGTCCCATGTGTGTCATGTTCAGTATAAAGCTGAGGGATCACAAGGGTCAAGCCTTCTTCTTCAATGGCCGACATCTGAGGAGGACTCTATCCATTCTTCCACCTTCAATCCCAATCTGTGCATTCCTGAATCCAGTTCTCAAACCCACTTCCCACCCCCTGCTGAGTCTAGTCTGGGATTTTCCCTGTGCCTGCCTTGCAGAGTCAGTGGTGGTGTGATCACCATCAGGGGAGTTCAATACTGAGTTTGTTTGTATTTCATTATTTTCTTATTAATATTATTATCTTTTCCTTTTTATTGTTACTGTTTCATTAAATCTGTTCTAGGGTTTTTTCCAACCCATAAGTGTCTCTCTCTTATTCCCATTCCCGTCCCCTCCTGGGAAGGGAGAGGGGTTAATAGGGAGCATCCATCATTCATTTAGGGTCCAGCCCAGCCTCAAACCGTGACGGTTTTTTATATCTACAATAGGAAATTAGGAGTTTTTTGAAAATAAAAAGTGTACAGTGCTGCTTAAAGATAGTCAAACTCTCTTCTTTGGGAACTTCCTTCAGGTGGAGTGAGAACACTCCAACTCATTTGCAATAATTTTCTCCTGGTCTTCATGACCTGTATTTTCTCACATATCACATATACTTGTATTTTTCTCACATATTTCTCACATATTTTTTCTCACAGATGATGTCTTGCTCCAAAAATCCTCTTTTTTTATGGACCTCATGCTTTGTCTGTTAATCCATACTTGCTCATTTTCTTAGGAAGTAAATTCAGCAATACTTCTTTACGACATTACCACTGCCAGGCCACTTTTTAATAATGTAATTACTCATTTTATGAACCCTGAAGAGAAGTAGGTATGTTCTCACAGAGCTGACAAACCCTCTCCAGTGATGTCCTCCACCTGGGACTCCCAGCTTGAGCTGTGACCTGGTGCCAGGGCAACCCCATTCTCATAGAGGCAAGTTCTTGCCTTGGCATGAAACAGATGTGGCAGTGCTGGATGTTTCCTCCAGAAGCACACACCAGTGCTAATCTCCCTTCCTGCCAAGTCTACTGCACTTTGAATTTCAATTGCTGGCACATATATGCCAGCCACACTGGGAGAATAAGATGGCAAACTGGCATCACACTCCAATGAAAAGCCAGACAAGCAGCACAATTGCGGCTTAACACGCCTGCAGCAGCCGAATCCATGGAGGGAGGAGACAGATGCCCTCTGGACCAACCCAGAGCACGTGCATTGTCTTCTCATTCAGCTTTGAAACACAGTGAATTACAGTAATCTCTCCTAGAGGTGACAAATTGCAGAATTATTAATGGGTTCTTATCCTGGCAGAGGCAACACAATTTTTCTTGCAAACCAGAAGTGAAAAAAAGTATTTGTTAGAGTTTCTGCATTAAACTGGTTGTCCACCTTTTCTTCTAATCCTAGAAAGAAATACAAGAACTGGGCAAACCAGCATCAAGCAACATTTGATAAACATGTTTGGGGTTGTTTTGCATAAAGGATATCTGTTTCCAGATCCAGCTAACGTTCGTTCACACTACACAACAGCTCAGATTCAGATACAACTGCTGTAAATCAGTGCAGCCCCACCAATAGTCTGGAGGTGGGTAGCGCTGGGTCACTACCAAAAAGTGATCCTACTAGGTGTCTTTCAGTAAGAAACACACCTAAAATCCTAATTCACTCTAAAATATCACTGACCAGGGCACTGTAGTGCAGGGAAAAGCACAGTGACAAATTGGAAGGCAATATTCTTCAAGAGCTTGACTGATTTCTCTGTGTTTTGCAGAGATTGTGCCTGTTCAATCTTTAATTTTCTGTTCAAGGTGATTGTAGAAAGCAAGTAAAACACTTCTCCCACTGCACTCCTGTTTCCTCAAACTGTGCTTTTATTTCAGGATCTTTTGCCATAACTTTAATGTCAGTACAATGAAAACCATAGAAAATGAACCTAATATTTCTGCATGGAGAGTGTGGAAATTTCATCTTGGTCAGAGAAATGGAGGCCTGGTAACACACTAATGCATGGATCATTAGTGCATCAGACAAGTGATTTCTGAATTAGTATGGTTTTTTCTTAACAAAAATTTCCTAAATATGCTTTTTCCTGGTGTCCTGGCATGTCCAGCTCAGAGTTTGTCAACAGCCATAAGCAACACTCCTTGGTTTCTCCTGTGACAAGCAGGCAAATGTAAGTTACACAATGATCAACCACAGTAAAGATATCATTGCATCATTGTCGGCAACAATTGTTAATTCATGGCAATTAGAAATCACGGTATCTTTAATCACTGCTTTGATGACCCAAGCACAGTGCAGGAGTATACAACACCATTCAGTAGGAATTGTCAGTATCTGTCTATTGCAAATGAAATCAACAATAAACTTAATCCTAATAAGAACTGTAAAGAGCAACTGTTTTGCTGCTAATCTGAATGAAACCATGTTTAAATGGATACGATGTGAAAAAATGTCATCCCTGTGGCATAAATTTACTTTTTATGGAGGCTTTTGTCCATCTTTTCTCACCTAGGCTTGTTCAAAACGCAGGTGCTAGGATACAGTGGTAAACCTGAGAGTGCTGCACTTTAGGTGGAATTTTAGATGGCTGTTCAACACAAGTGCACAGAAAACACTCTTTGTAATACTCTTTACTTTGTAAGGCAGACTGCATTTCCAAGCCACAGATATTTTTTCCCACATAATTGTCATATCCAATTCCCCTTGAATGCAACACATACACGTATATACATTAACACTGATCTATATATGTGTATAGACTTGTCCATAAGCCCCACTCCTACCTTGCTTCGTGTTTCCTTAGTTACCAAATGTTCCTTTTGCAAAGTTTTTCAGAATCTCCTTTATGTACTCATTAAAGTAATGATGAATTTGGTCTTGAAGAAGATTCAGGATCCCACTGAGCTTCTTTTTACTTTGGTTAATTTTGAAAGTGCTGGAAAGAATGCGGCAATTAACCAATAGGATCATTTTGATAAAGGCCACTTTTATTTTTGGTACTTCTCTGAAGTGCTAATACGTACGCTTTAATGAGACAGTAATTCAGTTTCAAAGTGGCTAAACTATGAAGCCAAAGGCTGATAGTATATTCCAACAAGGGAAATTGAGCAAGTTATCCTGCCACTGGGAAAAGTTGTAATACAGTGAGTTTTAGAAACAGCAGTAAAGAAATTGTACTTCATTGGAGCATTTTATCTTCCTGGTTTTCTGGAAAAAAAAAAAAAACAAACCCTGCATTTATAGAGCACTGAGAAATGAGATGGTGGCCATGTCCCTCACTTTCCTTGAAGCTCAGTGCTGTGGAACCTTGACCAAGTTGTTCACATCCCCCAGTCCAGAAGATGTTCATCACAGTGACATGAGATTTCGCTGTCTTTTCTACCACAGCTCACTCTAAGACTTGCATAATGCCCAGATAAGAAGGAGCATCCCTTTCGTGGGTGCTCAGAGGAGTCAGGGAAGGAGCAGGTCTACGGTAGCTGGCTGAGCATCATCAGAGGGTGAGCTACCACCAGACACTCATGCGTAACACACTGGGCCAGGGAGCTCCAGAAGCTGTTAGTGGTGCCCATCTGCTCAGCCCATGGACTCATGTGGCAGGAAGAAAAGAATTTTTTGTGCCTTGTGGATGTATGCGCCCAGCTTGGTTAAACTAGCCTACTGCTTCCAAGAGTCTGGACGGAGACATCCTACAGAGACCAAGCTGGCTCTCATCCACAGAAGACTCCAACAAGGAGGAATGAATGTCTTCCCAGCAACGTGATGGTCTGAAGATCATGCAGTTCAGCAATAAGAGACTTCCACTGAGAAATGACAGAAAAGTAGGAAATTATCAATTCAGGACCATCCGCACATCCACAAAGGCTATTTAGAATAAGAAAGACAGTTTCTTTCTGATGGCCAGGTAATGAGGGGCTGACATGCTGTCTCACTCTCACTGCAAATGCACAACTAAGCGTCACATCTGAGGGAAGACATTATTCCTCTATACTTTCCTTTCCTTAGAAGTGGAAAGAATTTGACAAAGGTAAATGTATTCTACTAGAGGAAATACTTCACTGCGTTATAAGTCTCCCTAATTATAGCTGTGGAGCTGGAAACAAAGACAAGAAGCAATGTAAGGCAGCTGGTGTTTGTCCTGTCAGCAGCAACTATTTTCCTCTCTGACATTGCTTCAACGACACCTTCGTTGACCCTATTGTCTGTAATAACACTATTCCTATCTCTTAATATAGGGTATTATATACTTTATTCTAATTGGGATGTTCTGAAAGACACATAGTATCAGAGATCTCATCTACTCTGAAGATCCAAGGGTGCTTTTAGAATGCAGATTTTTCCATGCATGTTACAGTTAAAATAATTAATTCTGTCTCTTCCCTATATTGTAGAGCATGAGCTCTTTGCTAGGTGAATATTGCACCTCACCTGGGGGTGTATTTTTTTCACCAGTACCGCCTGTACATCACTTGCAAAGCACTTAGGTATCCTTCAGGGTAAAATGTACTTCATTCAGCTGTCTTTCGTATTGTGTCCTTGCCTAGATCCTTGAAAGTTTTTTATTACTTGGCATATGTTAGTTGGGTTTTTTTTTTCCGTAATCAGTTTAAATGCCATGTGTCCCTTGTCCAAGTTAATTACATGGTTGGGTTAATGACTCATTGCTTCAGGCACTTGAGTGGGGAACTTAGCCAGTCATTAATGCATCGGCTATTTTATTGCCTCTGAGATGAAGTTTCCATCCAAAACCTAGACTCCGAAGTGGTTACCTTCCTCAGAATCAGGTGCAGGTAGATCCAGTCAAAGACCTTTTCTTATGCAAAACTGCCACTGAGATAAGAACCTACTGGATTAAGTTCACGGCAAACTAAATAGTTAAGACTCAAGGAATTATATCAGATTAGTATCAATGTGACAGAGGTCCTAATTCACAGCCTCTTGGGGATGGCATCCGCTGGCTGGAGAGCAGGAAATGAGACCACAGGAACAAGCAATTATAAAATCACTGTGCAATACTTCACATAAAGCTATGACAGAACACATTTTGGGGAGAAGAAACATATAACTCAGAAACCATAAAACTCCCAGTCAACTTGAACGGGAATACTCAGAAGAAATTAAGCAAGAGTTTTTCAAGTTGTGGTCTCTGGGAAAGAGGAGTTACATTTGTTTCTGGGAGACAGATGCCCATCCATCACTGCAATTCTGCGTAGAAGTGAACAAGAAATCCCCTTCAGCACCTTTGAAAATCCCCATCTGTTTAAAAAAATAGATGTCATCTACCACTGGAGGCATTTTTCCCTTTGACCAGAAGAAGCAGAGGGAGAGAGGAAGTGGAAGGCTAGTGTGCAAGTTTCATTATGATGCTAATTATAAGCTCCTCTGCTGTGGTGGTTAGCACTTGCTTCGATTAACTGACGTTCAAGGCCACTTTCCATCAGAATTCTGGCAGTTCTAGCAAAATGAGATGCTTGTCTCAGACAGGTCTGTTCCCTTTCTTAGGTAGCGAGTTCTGTGCAAGCCTGAATGCCTCTCTGTTTGTGTAAGTTTCCCAAAGGCAATGTTTGTTTTGTTTCAGTAGATAGAGGAATTGGATCTCTCATGTTTTATTCATGAAAGTATATCTTGTGAATGTGGCCTCCAATATGTATTAGAGGCAAAAATATCAGTAACAGTAATGCCTGAAAGACTCTTTACTTGGGTAACAAATGGACACAGAAATTAAATTACCACTGTTAATGCATGCCCGCTCCATAATTGCAGCCCAGTTTGGAATGCTGCAGAAGCAATTATCTCCGTTCAGAACTGCAAATCAGGAGTCTGTTTTAATCAGGAAAGTAGGACATCTCGTCTCAAACAAAGACAGTGGTACAGGTCTGTAACATGTCTCACAAATTACTGTCAGGATGGCAGAACGTATCAAATTACCCTCTCTTGACACAGCCTCAAAATGAAACTCTAGCTAAGAAGTCCTTCTCTTTGCTCATTCCCAGCAGCCCTATTTGGTTGCAAAACTGCCAATTAGAACAAAGATTTTGCTTTATTTTCTTATGAATGACTTTGTCATTCTAGCTAGATGCAGCCCTTACATTTACCTGCAGAAATCATTAAGGACAATGGGAAGCAATTATTCAGTTGGCGATTTCCTGTCAACACTGAAACGTTTACATGCACGGGCAGGGTGGTAGCTGCACTCATCCAAGCAGATGTGCCAAGGCAACTCCTCAGTTCAGCTCTCCTGGGGCAAAAGTGTGTTGAGTTCCACAGTGTCACAATCTAGGTCTAGAAATTAGTCTCAGCTCTGGTTTAACATCACTACTACAAGCCGTCACTTCTTCACCAGACACTTAGCTCAGTCTGACATCACCACTGCCCTAGGAGCAACAAGCCAGGGATCAGAAATGGTTGAATTCTTAGATTTTCACTTATGAGAGCAATTCCCACACACTGACTTTCAGGGAGAGACTGGCTCTGAGCCCCATTACTGCCTCAGCAGGCTCCAAGACAGCGTGCAATGTTATCTTCTCACACCTGGTTGCTGCCACTTCTCTCTTGCAGATTACTGCACAACAGCTCCCCAGTGTCCCAGTCAACCCCATTCTGCTGCTTTCAGCAAAGGCACCAAATCAGTTAAGGTAGCCCAGATGGCATGCACATTCCCATCTACAGACCTGGCCCCAAAAGCAGAGGGCCTGGCACACCTAGGTCTCATCTGTCTGAGACCTAGCTCCTGAGAGTCATTTGTACCTTTGAAAATCTTTCCTAAATCACTTTTGTTAATGAGTTCAGCTCTCCACACCTCTTCAGCGTGACTGAAAACTTGACTCAAGATCTTATATTGATGAATTACTGTTTCACGAGAAATATTATGTATTTTATTTTAACACACTGGAAAGGAAAACTAATTTTCAATAAAGTAAGCTCAGTGCCAAACCGTAGATGACATGCTGCTTTCCAAGCTTAAGTAATGTGATTGGACTGAAGATTTATTTATTTCATGCCACCATTCACATCCTTTGTACATATGAAGGACCTCACAGAGAAAACAGAGCCTTTTATTTTGCAGGAACCGAGTGGTTTTTGGAGGTCACTAAGGAAGACAAAATTGTTTTTTGTTTTCATTGTGTTGTTAACATGTCCCTAGCCACAAGTTTCAGCCAACATTTTCACGGAGAATTAAACTCTGCTAGAAACTAGTAACAGACTATTCTGCCGTACACATGCGGAATACAGGAAAACACTCGCAAGCTGAGTAAATGTGAGAACTTTAGAACAGGGATGTCTTCTCAGCTGCAAAAATAGTATTATTAACAAACACTATAACATGAAAAAGCATTAAGTGCAGCTATCATTTCTCCTGAGGTTTATTATATGCTCTTCTACCTTCTTAAAGCCTTCTAAATATTCCACCTTTTGATATCAGAACTTGAAAATTATAAGTTCCTGTAGAAATAAGTTTAAAATAGGTCTTTGACTGAGGATTTCTGTTCCCAGACTCAGCAAGGACCAAGCAAGAGCAGCCTGTTCCGATCCTTAACAACTATTTCAGTGAAGAAAATTTTCATAATATCCAACCTAAACCTCCCCAGCACAACCTGAGGCCACATCCTCTTGTCCATCTTGGGACTTGTTACTTGAGAGAACAGACTTGCCCTCACCTCGCTACAACCTCCTTTCAAGTAGTCGTAGAGAGCGATGTCTCCCCTGGGCCTCCTTTTCTGCAGTTCCATTAGCTGCTCCTCGTAGGATTTGTGCTTTAGACCCTTCACCTTTAGGTAGCCAGTGGTAACTGCCTGGCACGAAACACAGACATAAGGCATGTGTTTAAGTGATGATGCTCCCACCTCCCAGAAAGCAAGTGTTCTCAGGGCGGGGGGTTGCAGGGAGGGGGTGTATAGAGGAACACGCTATCTTCAGATTGGAAAAACAAAATTTGAGGAAGGATTGAAAGGCAGAAATATTCTGAAGGTAAAATCAGATGGTGAGAGGCAAATAGGGGAAGACAGTGAGGGAAGATGCCAGTCATGAGGATGAGTTTGTTTAGATTTTAAAGGTTACCTAAAGATGTACATGTCAAATTTAGGTTAAAAAACTTTTCTTCCGTAATTACAACCACATTTCCTGATTTTGTCTTTACAAAAATTTCTCTCAGTCTTTGTGCCCTCCTGCCAGACAGATGACAACAGAGCTAGCTAGCAAGTTGTCTCACTGACAGCCTCCCCTAATTGCCACTGCTAGTGGGAACCCCCTTTCAGCTCTGCCCTCACCCTTGGTCCTTTGTGGGGCTAAAGCAGAGGTGTGCCATGTGCAGTCTTGTACCAGTTTAATGTCGTTGCTAGCAGGCCAGTGTTTCCATGTGTGTTCCCAGTTCACAACTGGAGGAGGTGGTACCAGTGCAAACCATACTCCATTGATGGAGGATTTACAGGATTGTAGAAAACTTACAAGAGAAGGGGCCTCATGAGGTGTTTTCAGGTGGGAACCTAATTTCCCATTTCACGATGTGCTGGTAAAGAAGACAGCACGCCACAGCCACACACATTTTTGGATGTCTGTGCAGCAGAGTCAAATACACACTTTTAGAAATCACAAAACTTGCCAGGCAATGGACATCCAGGATAAGCATTGTAGTCTGAATTTTCAGCCTTTTTCTTGTATAATAAGCCTGAATGTTTCCATTACATTGAAAGCAGTCAAGGGAAAGGACCTCTCTTCATCCGTTAAGAATCCTTTCACAGATCATGAAAACGTCCCCTCCACGAGGCAGACATTTGGTTGGTATATGCTCAATTCCACTAGCTTCCATAAAAGTTGTTTCATGTTCCTGGTAAGAGCGGACACCCTTTAGGTTCCTAGTGTGGATGGAGCCTGTGTTTTTCTATTCCGGTCTGTGGGTCATACACCTACTGGCAGCAATTTGGAGCAGGGGAGTGAAGATGGGGTTAGTGTGTATGCGATACCTGCAACAGAGACAACTGCACATGCAAAGCCAACTTTTGAACATAGTATAACCAAGGCAGGTGACCCTGTCTTCTTGGACCATTCTGACTGCTATTACACATATTGCTCTTTTTTACAGAGTTCAAGATTTAACTCCCTAAATTCATTAATGTCCAACACATTTATGCCTGTTTCTGCCTGTTTCTGGTAACTCTCCACAGCCCCTGGCAGAGAACTATGCTGTCTAGTATTAATCTTCCCTGCTGGAACAAAATCTGGTTTTTACTTTGGTATTCTGTAGCAAAACATAGGCAAAACTTCTACTTTTGAAGCATAGAAAGGGACCACTATTGTGAACTTATCATTAAAATGTTATAAAGTTCTTCTGCTCCAAAAGAACGAAAACCTGCTAATATACATATTAATAGATCTTTTATGCTAAGGAAGATAACAAATGCAATCTTTGGCCAGATGCAGAGAATTAATTACAGCTAGAGAAAGGATTCTATGAAACACACGAAGCAAGCTCAGAATATTCCGAAACAATATATTGTCAGTCGAGTTTCGTTGTATAGCACAATGCTACAGGAAGAGTGAATTGTTTTGTGTCTGTTGCAGGGCTTTAGAGAAGGAGAAACTAGACAGACATTTAGTATGTGCTGTCCATTTAGGAATCTGTACCAAAACAGATATAAAAGATAAAATGGATACACAGAAGGCCACTAAACCTTCAATGTTGAGTTCTTTTTCCATCTCAGAAATTGAAAATCTGTAAAAGAACTCAGAACGTAAACTGCCCAATTTAAGGAGAACCAAAGCCCTCCAAAAGGTAAATGACTTACTGAAGAACAGGTAGGGGAGATTCCTGCCTCAGAGTTACTGTTGGCCTGCAGTATGGATAAGGCGCTGTCAGAAACACAGAGCTCTTAGAAAAAACGTACAGCAGAAGCGACCATTTACACTGCAACAAGGAACCGGGACTAGAGATTTCATCTAAGTGCCCTGCAGCAAATTAAGAATGAAGGAGCAGGAATATTAACAGAAAAATTTATTCTGTTACTAAAAAGAGCTGCCAGTCTCAAAGACTGAAGATTAGTCAGTGTTCTGTCATGCAGAATATTGCAAGCCAGGTGGCATTTCTGCGTGATCGGTTATACTTGATGTATAGGTAATTAAGGTGAGAGTCATGAAACATCTATTTCTCTCTCCATCTATATTCTTAAACTGTTGCTTCATCACTGCATTATTTAACAAGAATGTTCTCTGCCAGATCAAACGCATGTGACTCTGTGAACGTACACCCACTCTTCACAGTTTATTGAGCTTATACAAGTGTAAGAGAAAGGCAATCCTTTCTGATTTATTTCTGCCTTTCCAAATCACCGATGGGAAGATACTGGTGTAGGTAGCTATGTCGTTCCCTACATATACTCACATGTAGCTCCATCAGGAATTGGCAGCTGAGCAAGACATTTAAATACAAAATGTTGATGAAGACTTTCCAATACTAACAGAGCCTATACAGCCCCATGAGAAACGTGAAGGCTCTGTGCAACACCTACAGATATTACTGGAGTGTGTTGGCTTCACTGAGTTTAGAATGAGGTCTTTCAGCCATCACTGATCTGTGTTTAAATCCCAAGCACTCACAGTTATAGTTCAAATCATACCTTCTTTTTGTAAGCCACTTTGCCGCCTCTCAATTTCCTCTGGCCCGTCAGCTTCCCAGCCACCAATACAACATTTGTTACATCCTATTATCTTATCTCCTCGTTGGAAATAGTTTGTCTCTTCTCACACTTTTGTTTTTTATGCCGTTTCTTCTTCCTAGTTACCTGCTAAGAGCATAGCCGAGCAGCCTGGTCTTATAGCCGAGAACTGGCTATTTCTTAGCCTCATCCTCTGCATGGAAGACGATATTCGGGCTTCGCTGGGCTGATGGAGCTGACGGAGTGCATGGGAGGAATCTGGCCCTGGAAGTACTAGCATTGTTATTCTTTCTAGCTGCTGAAACCTAAGAAATCAGCTGGGTGCCAGTTTAGTCAGGCACGCAAGAAGTTAGCAAAGGCAAACATGCGCTTGCATGCACTGTGTAACTAGGGCCTTAAAATTTCCTCCATCACATATCTTTCCAGTCTCACAGAAAACACAGAAATTACTTTACATAATAAACAAACAGAGGCTGATTTAAAGACCAAAAGCAAGGACTAAGCACTAATTTGTAGTAGTCTCACCCTGTACTTGGTCTGGATAGTCATGATTCTCAGCACGGACTCTTCTCATTTAGGTGCCTGAAGTGTTTCTGATGTCTGGCTGCTGCTTGCTAGAAAACACTATGTGTGTGTTGACATTTGAAGTGCAAGTACTGTAGTTCTTATTACAGTGCTCCAAATGCCACCAGCGTTGTTTTTCTTCAATCTCAAATGCTTCTATCTTCCCTCTGCTCAGCCATTATCCTTCTAAAACAGGTTTTTATCTTCCTCTTTCCTTACCCACTCATAATTATCGCCTCTATCTGTATCACAGACTCTACCTTCAAACTCCACTTTTATTTTTACGAGCAGATTCGGTGAAGTCCAAGGCACCTTCCAATACTTCTGTTAGAAGGTGCTTTGCATAAATAAATTGTTCTGTGCAACTAATCTGATCACCCAGTCTGTCACAAAACAAAAGTGCAGAGTAATCTAAGAACACTTGATTTTTCTGAGTAAATAGTTGCACTGGGAATTCAAGGACCTAAGATTTATGTTTTTACCACAGAGAGACAAGAGGTATTAAATATTAATGCTAATAGTAAATGTAAAAATAAATATTCAGTTGTATAAATAAAACATGGGTGTGGATTTTTAGCTAGAAAAGGGGCAGGAAATCAATCTGTTTTTTTAAACAAGAACTCCAGTGTGTCGAAAGTTGAATTTTGTTTTCGGTCATTATTAAGATTGATCGATTGATTTAGTCCTCAATACACTTCCTGTGGCTAGCAATTGCATTATTGCTACTGCTAAACACGCTTGTGGTAAAATAAACAGCAATTTCAATTCATTCAACTACATACATGGTCCTTGTTCTTGTAATTAGCTTGAAAAAGCCGACAACTATGTCCTAGTAAAATTTAATATTTATCTGTTATAAAGGATAAGAGCTGTTATGTAGAATGTTACGAATATTTTAAAGATATTAGCTTTTCTGCCCTTCCCCTTGGTCATCTTACTTTCTCTCTCAAGTAAAGATCAGTTAATCCTTTTGTACAGAACTGGGGAAATGACAAACATTCTAGAGCAGTACAAACCCAGTTATTTCAGCTGTTCTAGAATCACTTTATTAAACAGTCTTTAGTCAAACTGAAGTTCTAGTTATTAATCCAGTTAATCATTTGATCTTTCTGTTTTCTTTCTTCTTTGATGGTACTATTAGGTCATCAAGTCCTGCATAAATCATTGACTTTATGGCTTTCATCAAGGCATGATTTTTAATCCACCTGAAGAGATGACACCCAGTAAAACAAAACCCTGGCCATTTCTATTTCTCTATTCCATTCTCCTAATACAGAATATTAGTAAACGTTTGTAAAGTGTTACTGCATTGATTTCCTGGAGCAGCAACGCTCTGCTAGGAAAGTAAGCTGCATAGTCAAAACCATGACATCATTCCAACATGTGGATACCACTGTTTTATTCTGCTGATGCCAACTGATATCTTTCTCTGCGACCACCTGCATGCATTCACAGGCATACAAAGTAAAATGAAAGTTTTTTAATAAATACACTGAGTTATTAATTACAATGTGATGAGAAGATAAAAAACCCTAGAAGTTAGAGTTTTACACCATGATTTGGGAAAGATTTCTACAATATTATGCATTTAAAAAGAATTTATTCTTGTTAAATCATTCAGAAAAGGAAAATAACACACCAATAATCATTACTAATCTGGATCCTAGGAAAAATATTATTAGTTGTTGTCTGCTGGTTTGGAGGCTGAAGTTGACTGACTAAGACTATTCTCACAGAAGTGTTAGGAACTACATATTTTACCACATATATGACATACAAAAATATGGTAATGTCATTAAAAATGTATTTTCAGCTCTCCTGTCATGCAAATTTATCTCGTGCAGTTATTCTGTCTGTCTGTCCAGCTCCCCCAGTAACTCTAGTACCTGTCAGCCAACTTCAATCCTTTTTGACACAGGAGTCAAAGCCTCAAAGATAAATTAGTATCTACAGATTTCAGGGAAAAATGTTTAAAGAGAGTTAAAAAAACCACCTGCTTTGGAAGCAGAGGCAAGTGATCTGGTCAGCAGATCTTAGTGGGGCAGGGGAAGAGGCTGTGTCCAGCCCCACATCCATGTGTCCTACCCACTGGAGAAGACAGCATAAAGCATAGCTTGCACCGTCCATGCCCAGCTGCTCTGCAGTACACCCTCCTGTAAGGGGAATAGTGAGCCAACTTGGTTGAAACCTGGATTCATTAACTTCTCTGCTGACAAGACAATATAATTTAAAAAATCCCAAAATGTGTCTTAAAAGGATGGGTAGATTTTCAGTTACCAATTAGGGAAGTAACTACACAGTGAGTAAACTGTACTTGATTATGCTCTTCTAATCTTTGGAAAATCTCCATAAATCTCCATGTTTTGCAATATTATTTTACTGGTGATATAACAGATTGTGTAATCTGTGTGGAAGCACTTTTTAAATCACAGAAAATAATTTCACATGTCCAACATGTCTCTGCCTCTCTCTGTGTGTCTGTGTGTGTGTTTCTGTGCATGCACGTACATGAGCATACATGAGAAGCTGCAAGGGTTGTTCCAGAAATGTCAAAGGAGAGAGAACATCCAACACCAAATTTCAGCAGACAGTTTCAGGGTGTTATCCTTCCCCACATAAAACTCTGAGCAACTGAACAAGCATCTCCAAGACCAATGACAGCTGACCTTGAATAATTATAACTGATGCTGACGTCTGATTCTTGAAAGATCTATTGGTCATAACAAGAATCTATCTGCTTCAATAAACTTTGAACTTTAACCTCGCTTCTTACTCCCGAGTGTACTAAAACTATCTGAACATTTATCTCCCAAGTCTTGCATCCCTATATCTTTATTTCACCCTGGAAGATATTAAGGGAGTTCTGGCTCTCTGTTTGAAATGGTGTTGGTCTGAACTTATGAGCTGGTACCATAAGGCCGTGGGTTTACAAACAGTGAGTAACTGTGAGTAACTCTGTTACAGCACAGGAGTGCTCAGTCTCTTCTTAAAAGATAATTTGTCACAGGCATCATTCAAAGAAAGATTAGCATGTAATTTGCTCTTGGCAGTGGAGTGTTTCTACATGGTGGAGTGTCGAACAGCTTATTGGGTGTCACACAAACCAGTAAATGGGTGCAGTGAGCCCAGAGAGAGGAAGTCACTGCTGCTCTGCTCGGAGGCAGGTTGGTGCGCTTTGTTGCTTGTGTTAATCAGCACTTCATCACCTTGTACACATCCCTCAGATAATTGAGTTGCTTACTCCACAAACTCCATTTCTAGATAATTACTTTGATAATCACTGCATTTTCCTGCTTGAAGGGTCATGCACAAAAGTAGACTTGGAAGTGGGAGCAAATGCTGTTGGGAAGAAGGCACATCCCAGCACAGCAACACCTGTGCAGTCCCTCTGCTGCAGACAGAGAGGACAGAGTGAGAGAGGCGGCTGTGTGAGTCCACGCTGTGAGCTGGTCATCTAATCAGAGCTTTCCATCTGGCGCTGTGCAAAGCATCACCCACCTCGATCGCACTGGCTGCTCCCATCCTGGCCTGCTGTGTCTAAGCCAGAGGGCTGGAGGACTCCAGGAGATCTACAGGCACTTAGGTTAGACAGTTACAGAGAGGAAGCATCAGGACAGTGCACTGAGAGGCTCTGCAACCTCCTCCACGCCCCCCAGGGTCTGACTGCCAGTTCCCAGCGCCAGCTCTGACCTGGTGCTGCACACAACCCAGCTGCAGCTTTGTCCAGCTCCAGCGCTGCCCTCACCTTGAGGGCTGACCTCCCAGCCAGGGCTGGGGCCAGCAGTGTTGCCTGGTTATGGCTGGGCTGTCACCAGTCCCAGTCACCAGCACTGGCCCAGACCCACTCACCTCACTGGGAGCAGTGGAATGTGGTCTGGCAGGGAGGGAGAGAACTGCACTGTCCCGATGGCCCCGCAGCCAACTCTCACCACTTAACCCCAGGAGGAAACTTCCAGTGGGGCTGTACTGGCTGTAGGTGCTCAGGTGCGGTGGAGGAAGGCTACAGGGTGGCCTCTGTGAGGAGAGATCAGGGCCGCCCTGTGTTGGACACAACTGATTCCAGCCAGCTCCAAACAACCCACCACAAGGCACGGCTGCACCATGGCGGTGCCTGCAGAAAGCCTGTGTAAGGGCAGGGGAAACACTGACCAGCAGGGAGGGGTGATAGAAAAAGCGTGAGAAACAGCTCTGCAAGGCCTGAGGAGAGACGTGGATGAGGTGATCCAGGCATCCCAGCAGGGAGCTCCTGGAGAAATTATGGTGGAGCAGGGGAAGAGTATGAGGAGGGGGAGTGAGTGTCTGGGTGGGCATCTGGCAACCGAGCAAGATCAGCTCCCCACAAGGGCATGTTCAG